>NC_056744.1:617292435-617415080 GCF_019279795.1 Protopterus annectens
TAAATGCTGGTCATTTGTAACATCCACCACATAGGAATTTTTATTTACATTCTGATGTTCTGTAGTGAACACATTTTTCTTCATATTCTCACTTTCCACCTCCAAACTCTCCATAGCTTTTCTCTCTTCCTCCATGCTGCTGCTTCTCTTAGGCCTCTTCCTTTCTGCTGTAGAAGCCCTCTAGCATCATGCAGCAGTTCCAAAGACCAGGGGAAGTTCCCTGATCCCCTCGCCAAATTTTCTCAGTAGTAAAAATTCCACTTCTAGTTTCCTCTGAGAATAGGCTATTAGCATAGTGGGATTAACCCAGTCAACAAATGATAAATCAAGATTGCTAAGGAGTGTATAAGCAGAATTATAACCTAATTTCAACATAAAGATGTCAGATAGCATTAGGGTCCATATCAAGACAGAACTTTTTTTTTTTTTTGACATTCTAAACTATATTCTTCAGTCTTATGATATATTTATACATTAGGAAAAAATGATATACTCATGTGATCTATCACCATATGATGCCAATACTGTATTGTAAAAATGCTTAGTGTATCACATAAAACACTTGGTCTAGAATCTTGATGCATGCTGAAAAAATATTTAAACTTAGACAAAAAATATCTTGCTGTGATTTTTAGGGGAAGAAAGATTCATAATAAAATTTATTACAGTAGGAAATTTACTATTCAGACAGATCAAAACCATTTATTTCACTGTTAAAAAGCAGACTCAAAAGCATGGCTTTTGATACCATCTTGTAATACAATAGCAAAAGAACTCATCTGAAAATTATAGCACATCAACTAATATTTAGAAGACATTAAAAAAATGTATAATCCTTTGATTTTCTAACAATATACCATACATCCAGTGAGTGTTGCCTAACAGAACCAGGCTTGTGACTCTACAAAATAAAAACCCTGCAGTAGGTCTCTTGTGTTGCTGATATCATGTGATACTTTATATGAATGCCAGGAACTGATGCAGTGAAACAAAATACAACTGTTTAGTGAAATATTGAATTAAATGAGAAATGCACTGAATAGCAAATGTCAGGAATAATGTACTTCCTTTGCAACAGCTACTTAAACCTTCAAAAATGCTGGTCAACAACATAGAACTTGCAGAAAGTAGGGAAAAATGCATTTGTCAATGCCAAATATTAGTTTGTCAGCATTTTATTCATATTTAATGGCCATAAATTCTCTGTAGGATACTTTAATTTATATTGGTAAATTAAAAGTATTATAGCTGATGCAGTATGATTAAACAATGACATACCAGAAGAATTTAAAAAATTTTTGGGACTGAAGACACTCATCCTAACCCTGGCTTATTTAGATAAATGTATAGCACATTTGATTCAATATAATACCAAGACATGATATTGTATGTTGTATGCAAAGTCAAGCTTGATGAGCTGAAAGAGAAATAAAAAATATTTAAACCTTATTGGAAAAAGGGCAAAACGGAGAACTGAATATGCTGGTCAAAGCATTGGATTTGGTTTTATGCTACCATATCATGCTATACCTTGAAACGTGAGTAAAAAAGATTTGAAGAGCACTGAATTCAATTTTATAAGGTCATCTGGTGCTCTGTTTTGTTCAGGTAAAAAAAATTGTAGTGAAGTAGACTGATCTGAAGGTTAAAATGGAGGGTAGGATGGCTCAACTGAAAAAAAATATTTGCAACACACCAGAAAAGAATATCAAATGAAATGAAAAAAGAAACCCAACTCAATGGGTGAATTTATTTTTGTTTATTTGTTTGTTAACCAGGGTAGAACACTGATCCAAGTGGAACTTATTTTGTCTCAGCCAAGTGTTACAGGAGATCGAGTCAGAAAAATGTTGTGAAGCTGGAAAACACCAACTAGTAGGTGTTACAGAAGTCTTTTGATAAGCACATACAGCAGTAATAGGCACTACATATTTGATATCAGTTGCCCCTTTGAAAGCCTTCTTCTGTACTGCAGATATCTGGAGTATTATATTCCTATAGCATACACAGTACTATGGTCCTTCTTTGTCTTTTCTCTCTAAATGGTTCATTCAGAGGAGACTGCTTGATATAGTGAACTGAATGTAAAGTTGCTAAGATAACCCAACACAGAATACCATGTTACCTGTATACTGAAACAGGGCACTGGATAATCAGATAGATAGCCACTCCCACTTCCTCCACTGATCATCTTTAATTCTTAAATGTTTGAAGACTACAATACAGTATGCCTTTGTGTCTCATCATGTACTCCTTTTTGCTTCTGATAGATGTTATGGGGGAAAATCTAACCCTCTGTATATGAAGTGGAACCCTATGCTACCCTTACTTGTTCTGTCTAGTTATTTGCCTGCTCTTGTACTGGTTCTCTTTCCACTAGAATTGTTACTTTATCAGTTAGAAGCTTTAGTGTATAGTAAAATACATTGCTTACTCATCTAGACAATTTCTGCTTTACTTGTGAGAGCAGAGAAATAATCATTGTCCCAAAATGTTAATCACTGTTGGCATTAGTAGCACTAATTGTCTTGATTGGCTGCTTGACTGTTTTGTACTGTTTTATGTAGTACTGTGCTGCCCAGATCAGTGCTTACCTGTGTTGAGCTGCTGAAAGCACACACAGGCTCTATAACTGATCGATTTGCCTGAAACTCTAATCATAAGACCACCAGGATAGCGAGTTATTTCTTATAAGTCCTCTTACACATAACCTGTTGCGTGATTGTGATTAAACTGTGCAACTAGCTAGTGGAGATTTTTTTTTACTCATTTGGGTGATTGCTGTTTTACTTGTAAGAAAAGGGGTAACAAGTAATTTTCCAGTGTTTTAATCACTACTGACATACCAGATGTCACACTAAGCACCTTTCTAGCCATCTCCCTTACTAGCTCTGCTGTAGTTACCCATGTGCAGACAGAGTGTAGCTACTTAAATTACTTGATTACACTAATAGACTTGCTGTAATTATCTGCGTATGAAATCTAGGCAAAATTGTCAGTTCTACACTGCAAGGCAGAGTTAACACTGTTGATTAAATATTAAGAGAATGTACGCACATATTTACAGTTGTAAATTACTCCCTAGATTGTTGAGGGAATTGAAAGAAGTCTAAGCACTTGGTGAATAATGAGATTAGAGCGCTGGTTAAGGTTTTTACCTTTTATCTGTAAAGTAGGTATATTTGTGGGTTTCCCTGAAATGTTCTAATAGTATTTTTCTGAATTCAGTGTATTCAGTGATTTGTCTGAGTTTAGAAGGCAGGTGGTTCTAGTTATCCAGAATAATTTTATTGAAGCTTTTTTTTTCAGCAGCAAAACTGGGGGGTAGGGTTCTAGAGTGTGAAGGTGTTATTTTTCTGTCTTCTTAAAGAGTCCAGTGTTGTTTTTATTTGCAGTTCCTCCTGATGGAAGGGTAGAAGTTGTTATTTATTTATTTATTTCAGTTTGATGACCGGGGTGGTCCACTGGGCTCAGGAGCCTGTTTTCAGTGGAGGCCCGGGTTGAAAAGCTCCACATTACATAGTAAACATTAAGATACAACAAATTAAAATAAAAGATTTAAAGATACAATTACATTATAAATCAGAGACATTATGTATTACATTGGTTACATAGCATCTGAATCATGTGATGGCATTAGTATTTCAGTGGTTACATGGTATCTGAGTCTTGTGATGGCAGTAAAAGTGCAATTTAATGGAGAGGAGAAAAGGGAAAATAGACTATTTACAATATTTACATTCATGCATACATGATAACATTGTTAGATTAAACAGTATCCAGGGTGACCTGAGCTGTTTAGAAATAGAAGGAGTTTAGAAATTCAAGTTGGAGTTGAGAGAATAGTAGGCTAGGTGGGAAGGATTTAGTATTTTGTTTGGCTTTATTGTCCTGAATGAATCCATGAAGACTTAAAGTAAAAAGTCATGAACATTCAGAAGCCATATAGCTGAAACACTTTATGCCTTTAAGGGGTCATTTGCATATATCCCACAGGCCTCTGTTGCACAAGATTTAAAGTATCACACAGTGTAATCTCTAGCTTGGCTAGGTTTTACATGTAGTTTTTACTAACTGATTTGCCTGTGTGACCTTTTTATTCTTTGGTTTATATGAGAGGGAGGAAAAAAGCAGGCTGGATTGAACAGTTACTGGTAGTCAGATGACTTTTTAATGGGTGTTTTGCAGTGATGTTCATTCTGTGCAGAGATGTTGATAAATCTATGTATAGCATTTAAAGTCATTTGTATACTGTTCGTACCACAGTCAGTAACTTTCTAGAGATTATTAAAGCTACATTTCACTGAGTTGTAACTGTCATATTACTCTTTTCCTAATTACACATACTCATCATCAGTTTACTGGACATCATGGGACCACAGTCAGCCTGTACCCTTCTAGTATTAGGTGCTCTGATGCAGTGCACAAACTTATGCTCACTGAAAACCCCTTATTGCTACCAGACAATGAATCAACATGCAATAAATGCAGACACATCCCTAAACTGGAAACAATCTTCTCCCATCCATCATCTTCTCTGGTTGTCAATGCTCACTGCACCGTCACAGCTTCACACCATGCAATCACATTACCACATTACTCCACTAACATCAAACATAGTTATACTGATGTACTCTGTAAATACCTTTCAGTGCCTCCGAAGACCCCCCAAGAAATATCATACTGTACACAGCAACACAGCAACACAATCACCCCTCTCCACCAAACTCTCTAATAATTCAGCCACAACCATGGGTCACCAAAGGTGTATGGAGAAACCTTTAACGCTGCCAGTGCATACTATTACATGATAATGTCCTTATCATGGGTGACTCGCTAGTTAGACCTACTGATGATCTACTTACCAGGCTGAGTAAAGGTAGAGTGATAGTCAGCTGTCTTTCAGATGCCAGACTTCACAATATCACCAGGGCACTTGCACATTTGGACCCCAACATGCATACAACCTAATTGTTGCATATATAGTAGTGAGTGACATTTGATGTTCTAGCTCTGAAGATATGACAACCTAATTGTTGCATATATAGTAGTAAGTGACATTTGATGTTCTAGCTCTGAAGATATGAAATGGACCATGACCAAGCTTTCCTCATATGTTTCAAAGGCTGGAAAGTAGCTATACTTGTGAGCAGTATCCTGCCTTCACTATGAATGGTATCACAGTTCAAAGTTACAACAACTGAATTCAGCAACTAGCTGAGTAAGTAGTGTCATTCAAGGGGGTTTCAATGTGCCAAGAGAGTGATGATGGATAGTCATAGCTGCCCCACTAGTTATGGTGTGCACCTTTTTCTGCAGGACATCCACATATTGGCCAAGTTTCTATATACTTACTTACAAATACTCAGCACGGCTTTCGCCCCTACCGTAGTACTACCACAGCCCTTATTAGCTTCACTAACACCATCAGTCAACTTAGAAATAAAGTTGAGCTAGCATCAGCAATCTTTTTAGACTTATCAAAAGCCTTTGATACAGTGTGTCATAACAAACTGCTGAGTGCTTTGTCCAAACTGAACCTAAGCTACTCCACTCTAGCCTGGTTTCCGAACTTCATCATAGATCGGCAACAAGCGGTATGGTGGAACAAAGCTCTTTCTCCCTTACTACCAGTGACTATGGGCATGCCTCAAGGGTCTATTCTCGGCCCCCTCCTTTTTAACCTGTTTACAAATAATCTCCATAATGCTACAACTGTAGCCACCCTTATACAGTATGCAGACGACTCCACTGTCATATGCTCTGTCCCAACTCTACCTGAACTACAGAACTTAACCCAAACATCCTTCAATGTTATTGAATCATGGTTGGCAGATGACTAATTAATCTTGAACCCAAATAAAACTAAACTCATGCTCTGCCACTCCACTAAATTCAAAACCCAATCCACTTACTTCAACATCACATCCAGTAATAAGACTTTGATTGAACCAGTACCATCCACCCAACTTCTCGGTGTTATTATTGATCAAAATCTGAAGTTCGACTTGCACATTGCCCAGACTGTAAAAAAAGTACACAAGAAAATAGGTACCTTATACAGATGCAAAAACTACCAAACCACAAACTCCAGAATAACCACGGCCAGAACTCATATTCTGTCAACTTTACTATATGCCTTACCCATCCTTACCAACCTCTCCAAATCAGACCTAAGCAAGCTAGATGCCTGCTATAATAAGATAGCTAAATTTGCCACTAGCTGTCCTCCTAGAACCCATCATTGTAAGGCCCTAAGACAACTATCTTGGTTAGAACTACCCCACCAACCCAATGCAGCTCATACACATTTTTTCTATTACAATGTTATAGGTTCTTTACTCAAGACTACAACAAATACCCACCCCAACTTACCAGTGATGGCACAATGTACAAACAGGGGAGGAACTGAACCCACGTATATCAGCACATACAGTCCAAAAGATAATGCCTTGACATATTGAGCTACTTGTAGAATTCCAATCCCTTTAACCCATGACCTTACCTTCCCAAACTACAGTACCTACAGATCAAACCAAACACACTGTTTATGGGTTATTTTAATTACCCAGCCATAAATTGCAAGCATACATTACAAGCAATAAGTATGAACAGTAGTTCCTGGACTTCTTCAGAGTAACCTCCGTCAAACAGTCAGTACCATCTCCAACTAGAGACACAAACCTATTCAATTTGGTTCTTACTAATATAGTCCAAGTATATTCCACACTTACTGTTAGCTCATAACAGGTTAAATCTTAACTACTGTATCATTTTGTCCTTACAGTTCTAGCCCCAGGTGTGCCAAAATATAACTGTCTGTAGGGATTTATCCAAGGCCATCTTCCTTCAACTAGCCAATGACCTAATGAGTTTGAAGTGCTTCCTACTCTAACAGAATCCCATGGCTAAAACTCCACCTTTTGCTACTTAATTTTCCTCCCATCCAAATTACTGTACAGAAGCATCTATCCCCCATCTATCCCATATACAATGCTAACTTTAAAAACATGTTCTTGTTGTGGTCCCTTGGTATTAATAAACTCTATATTAAGAAAAAAAAATTTGGCCCTAAAAATAAATTTAAATTACCCCATACTGAAAGTAATGTTGAAAGGTTAAATAAAAAGCTAAGCATAATGATCAAAACCTGAAAGATTAAATATGAAATAAATATTGCTACAGGATCCAAAGACAAATACAAAACATTTGTTAACTACATCATGAATCTCAAGAACAACACCCCTGCACTCTGCATAACTTGTATCCGATGGCACCTCCCACTCAAACCCTGAGGAAATTGTAAATGTACTAGTGGATCAGTTTAACTTAAACTTTCTCACTTCCCACTCAAGTTTCCCCCTTCACACCATGCATTCAACACCACCTCTGAGTAGGTCTTATAAGCTCTCTACAAAACTAAGAATACTAGTTCTATAGGTCTGAAGAACATACCAGGTTGTATCTTTGTCTGTAGGAAATAATGCCTTACCAACTACCTCACAAACCTATTCAGCCTTAACCTCTCCATGGGGTATTTATCAGACGCTTTGAGAACTGCTGTTTCAGTACCCCTCTACAAAGGTGGTTGTGCCACTCATCCTGAATACCATAGACCGATTAGCCTCACTAGTGTAATTTGTAAAATAATGAAATGTTTAACCTTGGAACTTTTAAGGATAATGTTACCTTAGAAGCCTCAGACCCAAACCTGTTTGGTTTTGTGAAGGGAAGATTGTATGTAATTAACCTGGTGGATTTGTTTAAGAAAGTCTACAGATGTACTGGACAAAGGCAAGCCTATACACCCTGCCTACCTTGATGTAGGCAAAGCCTTCAATACTATGTCTGCTGGCATTACAGAAAAACTATCACCATTGAATACATACTACTATCTAACTCATTGGATAACAAACTAGTCTATAGATAGAAAACATGCTACCAAGATTGGCATTGTACTTTATTCTAAATTATTTGTCACCAGTGGCATTGTCCACACATATTGTTCTGAGTTGGGGCCATTACTTTTTAGCATGTGCTGCACTGGTGTTATGGTAGATCACATTTTAAGATGACTGCAATCTCAGAGCAGTGATCAGCTTGCCTAAAGACAACCATAGCCTCCAAAAGGTTCTATCCCTCACTAACTCATTGTGCCAGGACTGGGGACTAAAGCTAAATGCAAAAGCAAATGCAATATTTAACTTTTCAGGAAACACTCGCATCACTTGCCTATCACATAAAAAAACCTTTAGGCTAGATGCATCATTAGAGATGTGAGCTCATACATAGACAATGAACTCTGTTTTGACCACAATGTAGCAACTATTGCTGGGAATTTCTTCTGCCTAGCCCAGCTAACTGCTAATTGCATATCCTCTAGGTTAAAAGAAGTAATTGTCTCTCTTTATTTCTCCACCACCAGGCCCGTACTTAAAAGTAATTCTGTCTTTTGCATGTCCCTTCCTAGACATATAATTCAACTAGAAAATCATTTCATTTCAAAAACTCTTAAGCATTTGCTCCCTAAGCTACATAAAGAAACTAAAAGCCCTGTTTCTCTTAAAAGCTCCTGCTTGGTGACTCTGTGAGGCCTACAAAGCAACAAATGGCCCTATCCTGCTTGATCTCGAACACATTCATAAAACTGGTTGTAACACATGCACCTACTCTATTGATCTGAATATACATCAAAACATAAACAAAACCTATTTGTGGGATTGGTATTTCTTGCAGAGGATCTCCTATCTGTGTAATACGTTTCCTCACAATGTCAAAGAAGCTTCCTAACCTTCTTCAAAAATAGCTTCAGTGAATGAATGTGGATTTGTAAATTCAGCCCTGGTCTCATTCCCCCTATCTCTTTTAGATGAGGGTGAGGGGCAAATAATGAGAAATGAAGTAACTAGACTTCAGATGATGCTCTGGACCAATTGCCTTATATCTATATATGAACCTGTAAGCCTATAAACATAAATTCACCATATATCTTAAAAAGGTTGTCTTCTTTCTCTACTATCACTGGTCATGTAGTGAATTTGCTGAATTTTTGGTGCTAGAAAGGAAATTAGATACTGGATGTGATCAATTGTGGCAGGAGATGATGTAAAACTGAGTATACTCACACAAGCCACAGTTCTCTGGCCTGTGTATATTATGGTTACATTAAAATGCTCTTTAATCTAGTCCATATAAAATATCATAGTGTTATTTTTGAAATCCAAAGCAGTAGAATACATTTATCACTAGATAACTAGAAATTTTACAACATCTCTCTCTCCTACATTGTACATATATGCGGAGACTTGTAAAACTCAGTAGCACGCCATTATTAAAATTGGAAGATAAGTTAAAGAATGACTGGATGCAAAAAAGTTCTTTGAAGAAAAAAACAGTAGCCTAGTCTCCACTGAACTTGAGTACTCAATACCTTAAATTGAGTACAAGTAGTTGTACTTCTAAAATATAAATGATAAAGTTTAGTGAAACTATTAGCAATAACAAAGCTCCCAGAAGTCTGCAGAAGTGGGGAGGACAAGGTAAAAATAAAGAGTTAGTCCTTTAAATAGACATTAGATCATAGTTCAAGTGCAGACTGATTGGCCCACTGTCTTCTTTGTTAGTTTTGGTTCATGACTTAGTTTCTCCTTCTTTCATAAAAATGCCTTGTGTTAATGCCCTATTTCATGGTTGTGAGGCAAAACAACAAAGACTGAATATCCTTACAACCACTAGAGAAAAGCAACTCCAAGTCTTATTAGAACTGATGAAATCATGACATGGATAAATAGTAACAATGAAAGTAGCACTGCTTTGAGATGTTAATGCACAAAAAGAAATACCACCACCTGAGTTATTCCCCGTTAGTAGTTCATTAAAGTATTTCAGTATACACTGCATCATGGGATGCAATTAATCTGTACACTGTATAACATAAAATACATAAAATAAGTCCCAAAGTGTAACTGAATGGCCAAAAGACTTGACCTACCTATATCAAGTCCAAGATGCCATTTCTCTGTATATTCCCATTTCTCTGAGCTATGGTGATCTTGGAGTTGGTTTATACAAATTTAGGAGGTATGGGGGTGCAGGGGGGCTTCCCCCCACAAAAAGAAGTTTAAAGGAGAAAAGAGATTTTTGAGATTAACTCTTCTCCTGTGTTTTCTTTCTTTCTTTTTTTATTGGCTTTTAAAAGAGAGCCATGACAGAGGCAACAACATATCATACATATATTGCTGTTACTTTAAATAAATCTCAAAACATTGTTTCTTGTACTGAATGCTAGCCAGTTATGGATTATTTTAAAGTGCTAAATTCAATTTAAAATGGATGAATTTTTTTTGTTCCTTGTGCTTGTGTGTGAGATGAATCTGTAATGAATCACTATAGTCTCTGTATGAACTGAAAATTCTGTACTGTACCATAATTAGCTGGAAACACTGTATGCAATGAGACTGATAAACAAAAGTCTTAATTACCCAAGCTCGTGCTGAACAGGTGCCAGTCTTTTCTTTATGGACCAAGTCTTGTGCACTTTTTACAATGAATTCTCCAAACACTGTAGTTTATTTAATAAAATTTTAATAGATATTCACAATATCCAAATACTGTCTTCATTAACAGTACTGATAAACAAAGTTGCTGCATATCATATTCTGATTGTCTTGAACAATGTAAACTGACATAGTCTCTAGATTTCCTGTTTTCCGTACTCAGGCTCGAGTGTTTGACATCTCTGAAGTAATAGGTCAAATAAACTTACTAACCTTAACTGAACTGCTGTCCTGAACACAACATATTATAGTCCAGTATTTTATTTACTATTTCTAACCTTGGTTTCAGGCTTTGTTTTGTATGTGCAACATTCCATTAAAGAACATTCTGTAGCTGACAAGATTATATCTTTCCCTTGAGCAAAGAACATTCTGTCTGAACACTTTATGCTTATCTTTTCTTTTTAATAAACTGTCTTCCATGCTTGGCCAGCAAGGTTATTTTCCTTTCTACTTAACATATTTTATGCATAAATGAAACACAATTTATTTTACCCTTTAGCCAGTCTAATGTCTAATAAATGGAAATCCGTAATCTAACAGTTGCCCTTGAGGTCCATGATAAAAGTCTACTGGGACCTACTTCTGTAGTTACCTTACATTTATATTGCTAACTACTGTATTTAGCTTTATGCTACTTGGCTTATAATCTGAAAATAAAAAAAATGTATTTGGTAAACCTGCAATTTTAATTTTGACGACTAGGTGACTCTTGAGCATTTATGCCCTGTTTGGATTGAAGTCTTTTAACTTTATGATTTGAATAAACTTGCAATTTTAAATTTGACCACTAGGTGTCACTTGAGCGTTTATGGCCTGTTTGGATTTAAATTTCTTACCTTTGTGATTTGATTAACTGAGGGTTTTTTAACATAGAGTTAGTCTGCAGACATATTATACACTCCTCCTGAACGACTTTACATAGTTTTTTTAGCTGAGGATGTTAAAACTTATACCTTATGATAGGCCAAATTTTCTGAAAACTTACATAACCTAGTAGCTGATGGTTGTACTTTGTTAGCTGCTTACAACCTTACTCCCAGGACTGGACTGGCAACTTTGCCTTGTGCCCTTTTATCAACATCCCCCTGCATGTCTTGGATTTTTTTCCAGATTTTCCTCAACCATTGAGCCTATTTAGCTCACTTCAGTTATACCTTTTACCTTCATTTTCTTTTACTGCATTGATATAGAAGAATCCCCTCTTCAGTTTTTCTACCACATATTGTATAGCCTATCAAGCATGATGGCTATTTTCTGAAGACTAATTGAAATCTGCACTAAAAGGATAACTTTATAAGTGGTCTTGAAGCATAATTACCATATTCTGTGTTAACTTGTGTCTATACATTTGTATTTAAATTTTCTCTATAATGCTACTTACCTTTTTATTTTTATGAATATTTATGAGCTATAATAGTTTACTAAAACCTATACTTTCTGTATTTTAAGTCTATACCTTTGTATTGTCTGTTAGTGTCCTTAATTTCTGACTAATGTAAAGTGCACTGCAATCTGTAAACGTAAACTGTAATCTGTAAACTAATTAACAAATTAAGTCTGCTCTGGTATGCCTTGAGTGTATGGAATAACTGTCAGTACCTACTATTTAAATAATACACCTGTAAAAAAATAATTATGTTACTTTACCCTTAACTAATGACTGAATAATGTGAAGTGTTTTGAGATTTGACTGAAATTTATTATACTGAACACATAACTGAATATGAATGTCATATTCTGAAATTTGACTGATATTTACATTAGCATATACTGAACATTTAAAAATAGCTGTGTATATTCTGGAAACTAACTAAACTAAAAGAATATATTTGCTAGTGTTAACTAAACACAGATAAAAGCATAACTGAAACTGGTATGTTATATCCTGAGAACCAAACCATTATTTTTTGAACATAGATATACTAAAACTAATAATATTGTACAATTGTCTGAAAACAATAAGAACACTGTCTGAAAACATAAATACTTGCTTTAACTTATACATTTTAACTTTAAACAAACAGTGAAGAAATAACTGAAAAACATAAACAGTCACTTTCTGCCCCACAGTTCTTTGCCAAATTTTGCTCTGCATTGTTCCAGTCACTGATGAGATAAAGGAAGGCCTTCTTTAGTGTTGAAGTGTCTTCTTTTTAGTTAGGCCTTTTATACCTCTTTTTTTAATTTCTTGTGCAAGGCTAGGTATCTAAAGTTCTTGATTGTATTTAGTATCAGGTCCTTGCAATAACATTTGCATCTTTAGTAATTATAAACTGATAGCATTATTTTTTGCCCTGACCTTATTTACATTTTACTGCATGAAATGCAGCTTTAACAACTATAAACTGGCAGCACTGCTTGCTGTGCTGACTTTATTTAAATTTTTCTGCATGAAAATAAACATACATTTTCCTGCATGAAATAAACATTTGCTGCTAATAAACTCTTGTGAGTCTGTAGGCAAACTGATTTTTTACAATATCTTGTTATTAAAATTTAACACAACACCTAATTTTGATATAATATCCATTTCCAAAATGGTACTGTCACACTGGGAATGTAATCCGAATTTTGCTGTTATTTTCTTTTCAGGCTGATTGGCTTTATGTAAAAAAATTAATTTCCAAAGGCTTGCTGCTGACTGCAGCTACTTTTGACCCTTTAAACTGTGATAGCATAAAAACTGTACTAGTCCTCTAGCAGAGGTCTGCTTATAACTGAAATGGAAGCCCCTGTATGAAGTAACACATTGTGCCACAATTTAATGAAATGTATGGTCTGCCATCCTTTTCAACCTGCAAAACTCTCCAAACACAACTGCAACAAGTTAACAAGATCCCGATGTAGAAGCCAAAAACCAAAGGACCACTGCTCGAACAAAGGGAGTATAAAATTGTAGAATTTATTGACCAAAAATCACACAGAGCTCCAGAAATTCATTCAGGTTTAGCGCTTTCATCTGCAAACAGGCAGACTTCTTCAGAACCAATTAAACAAATATGATCCTCTCTTTTAAAAGCTATTTGGTGCCAAAAACTTTTTCTTTTTAAAGAGCCATAAACATTTAACACAACATAACCACAAAATATTTACTGTTAAAACCATCGTGACTGCAACTGTCATATATCCAGAATAAATAACAATACAAGATGTATAAATGTATTGTGTAACCATATAAATGAATATAAAAATATTAAAATTGTCAACAAGATAATTGATGATAAAACTAATATATAAGCCACACATAAAAGTGCTAATAATTAATGGTGATATAAAGAACTATGTATAAGAACCACTTGCATTTCACAATTAATAACTCAACCAAGAACATGGTGATAAAATAAATTAAATTAAATTAATCCAGTAATAGAAAGGGTTTGATACTTATACTTTTCAACCTGGAATAAAGTCAAATACACCAACTGATTTGGTGATGGACTATTGTAGTCTTTATACATATTCTGAAAATCTGGTATGTCACTGGCAACATTAACCCGAGCTATACCACACTTTTGATTATCCCTTGGGCTTGAACTTTGTAACAGTTTTCTTACATGTCCAAGTTTTTACAAAAAAAAATTAAATACTGGGACTGGTGAAGTCTGTTTTACTGCTACAATATCAGTATTTACAAGAAAAATCTTATTACTGGCATCTGATGCTTGCAAAATCTGTTTCTGTCTCACCACTAAATGGATAGCTTTCCTAAGATCCTGGCTGTAGCAATTAATTTTAATTTGATAGTTGTATCAAGTTTCTGAAGTTATTTTAAATGAAATTCAAAGTAGTAATGTAACACTGTGCATTTCTGCACCTATATAAAATCAGTTGTAACTGCTGGACTTTTTGCATTTGGTCTTGTGACACTTAGATTTTTTAACATACTGTTCAGTGAGTGAAACTCCACCAACTTTTTTACCATAACCCTTTCTTTAGCTGACGTCATTTAACTTTTCAGCAGTACTGAATGCTGCAACAATTTATTATTACTGTCTACAATTTTCTTGGATAGTGAAACTGTAATTGCATCAAAAAAGATTTTTGCCATATAGCTCTATGACATATAGTGCTGTCATTAATTCAGCTTGCTAGCCTGACTGTAATATGAGTTGATGTGCATGGCAAACTGCCATTTCCACACAAAACATATACAGTCTGATACTGATTAAATAATGTACTCTTTTATACATAGGATCTGAATTTTTAACTGTGTTATCACTTTTACAATGTAGCATTGACTTTAAATTTTACATTTTGTGAACTAGCAAACATTATTTTCTCTCTGTCTATGTTACAATATTGTTTATGCATTGCAACATTTTAATACCAAGATATTAACTAATGACTGCTAAACAAAACAATAATACAAAAAAATGTATTTGCCATCTGTAACTGCAAACCCTTTATTCTGCTAATTAATTTGACTTTTAGTTCTGATATACCTTAAGTCATGAGGCATACGGTTACCCTTTTTTTAACAGACCACACCAATATGTCTTTCTGAGCACTTCAGCTGTCAGCTGAACTGGAATTTATTCTATATTTACCCATAAATCTGCATGTTTCTGTCGTAACCAATTCTTTAAAAATCTGTACATTTGCACATATCTCTTTCCTGAAGTCTAAACCAGTATACACAAAGCTGTTACACGTTGAACTGTTAGCTGCCGTAATCTCTGACCTTTTAAATTCTGACAAAACCGCACTTGTATCTTTCCTATGTGCAACTGAAACTGATTTGTCTGTAAACAATAAAATAACCTTAAACAATGACAGATTAATGCTCTGATCTTTGCAGATGGTTATGAAATGTATTTTTTTATTTAGCACTGAAGTCTGTTCTTCAGTTATAAAATCTGCTCTTTGATTTCTTTTATCTTTCTTCAGTGGAAACGTACTTGATTCTGAAAATAAGAAACTAGATGAAATAATGTGAACTTGAGACACTGTTTGCATGTTATGTATGTAAACTGTGTTGACATTTGTAATACTGCAACATACTTCTGTATTCTGAGTTGTATGTATTATATTCTGAACATTTGTATGTGAAACTATACTACAACTGAAATGATTATGTTGAATAGCATGTGCAGAAGCATGTAAGACATATTTAACATTTTTGAACTAATAGCCTTTAACTTTAAGAGAACATTTTTAAACTTAAACCAAAAATTTACTGATGTTTTAACTGTAGCAGTATTACTTGACATGTTTACATGCAAATAACTTTAATTGGTTAATTTAAACTTTTTTGAACTGTTAACTAAAGGTTCATATAAAGTCTTATGTAACTTTATGGCTTTGGAAAAAATGTGAGCCATCTGTAGCTTATTAACCTTTTCCTTGCTTCTTAACTGTGTGACATCACACTGGAAACATGAAAATCTGTGGAGATAGTTAACTGGATAATGTATTTTATGTTCTGAAGAAACACTACTTTGATTTAATACTGGTCTCCTGAAGTTATGTGAGGCTTTTCTGACGTATGCTGTGTCATTTTTTACATGAAGTAATGCTGTCTTAATGAAACTTGCTATGCCATAATTTTTAGCTTATTCTGTATAGAGTTCACAGCTTTATTTATGGAAAAAATGCCGGTATGCTGCTGAAAAGTCTGTTATGAAACATTTGCTGTTACTCTAAACTGTTAATAAAATTTTGAAGTTAAGCTGGCTACTGCAGTAAAATCGTACTTGAAAAAATTACTGCAGCTGTTTTTGTTAAAGTTTTTAGAACACATGTAGTTGAACGAAACATGGAATGCTGCACTTTAATGAAAACACTGTTATTTTATAGTCTATAGAATACATGAAGTTGAACTAAACACTGTCATTCTGTAGATATTTGTAGAACACACATAGTGTAATCAAGTCTGGAAATGACGGATACCTTTACTGAAAGGGTGGTCAGTTCTCCGGAGTGCTGCTGTAGTACTTCTGCTGTACAAAAAGTTACTGTGAACTTAAGAAAATATGCTGTACTGGAAACTGGGTGTGAAAGGGTTACAGCTACTTGCTGGGTTGCGAGAAGTGCATATTTCTCCCCAGACAGCAGGTCACATTGGGCACCATTGTAAGAATTGAAAATACTCTATTATACCATAATTAGCTGGAAACACTGTATGCAATGAGACTGAGAAATGAAAGTCTTAATTACCCAAGCTGATGCTCAACAGGTGCCAGTATTTTCTTTATGAACCAAGTCTTGTGCACGTTTCAGAATGAATTCTCCAAACACTGTAGTTCATTTAATAAGGTTTTATTCGATATTCACAATATCCGAATACTATCTTCATTAACAGTACTGATAAACAATTCAAGTTGCTGCACATCATATTCTGATTGTCCTGAACAACGTAAACTTACATAGTCTCTAGATGACCTGTTTTCTATACTCAGGCGCGAGTATTTGACATCTCTGAAGTAACAGGTTGAACGAACTTACTAACCTTAACTGAACTGCTATCCTGAACACAACATATTATATTGCTTCAGTCCAGCATTTTATTTACTTTTTCTAACCTTGGTCTCAGGCTTTGTCTTGTATGTGCAACATTCCATTAAAGAACATTCTGTAGCTGACAAGATTATATCTTTCCTTTGAGCAAAGAGCATTCTGTCTGAACACTTTATGCTTGTCTTTTCTTTTTAATAAACTGTCTTCCATGGTTGGCCAGCAAGGTTATTTTCCTTTCTGCTTAACTGTCTTTTATCCATAAATGAAACACAATGTTTTCTACCCTTTAGCAGGTCTAATGTCTAATAAATTGAAATCCCTAATCTAACAGTCTCCCCTTTTTATTAAGTGTGGGATATCTTTGCATTTATTGAAGTTTGTTATATTAACTATTATTTGTTTCAGTGATTTTCTAAAGGCAGCTTTATTGAGTTTATCTCATAGTAGTAATAGACTGACCATGTACTTTATCAGTCTGCAAAAATATATACCAGTTCTATCTCAACTTTATAACGTTAGCTGTAGTTCAGCAAAACAACAAATATTACTGTCATAGTATATTTTGTCAAAGAAGTGGTCTAACTAAGGCTATGTCAGTGTTTCTGTGTCTTTTCTTATCATACTGACATATAAGTGTTAATCAAACTTTCACTATGAGTGGTTGAAGTACAGCCTGTCAAAGAACACAATCCTCAAACTTCACTTCTCAAACAAATGGCTGAAATACATATTTTTAATTGTTTTATGCAGGGGGGAAGCACCCCTGCATTCCCCAATGGGATTTTACCAAAGACCATTCCACTGATGTGTTTTCATGTAGAATTTGTAAAATGCTACTTTGTTTAAAGATATTGCCTAGACCTTTTGATCTCCAGTTGAGAAAATTATGCTGACTACACTGTAATCACTAAATCACTGAAAAACTAGACACTATAGCACAATCTTGTTAGATTGCTAATCCTACTATTCATTAACAAATGGATCAGGGTCTGATGTCTAGCATGAAGACTGAGTCTGGGTGGTTCAATAGTTAGCTGAGTAAGGCTGAAACTGTTTAGTGTGTCATCCAGTCTGCATATAACATGTAGTTGTGAATGGGATCTAATGTTAACAACAACTGAATTATGTCATGCTGGACCTAATGAGATCAATTTTACCAAAAGGATTGATGTGGGGGTGGATAATTTGTCAGTTTAGTTTAAAACTGTAGTTTGCCATAAATAATGTACATCAGCAAGTTATGTTTCTTCACATTTCTGTCTGCTACAACTTATAGAAATGTACAGGTAACTCCTCATTTTATTCTCCACTTCTTACAGTCACAAACTGTAAGACATAAGGTTAGCATTAATCATCTGTTACACCTAATTATGTATGCAAAAATGTTTATGTAACTAAGATGAAAACATGACATACAATGTGGAAAACAAAAATATACTGTATATTGTCTATGTATGTGAATACTGGAGCTTTTCTCTCCGGGCAACTGCTGAAAAAAAGGGCATTTATTCCAGTTGGACTTTCCCCTGGTCAACAGAGATAAATAAATAAATCATAATTTAGGTGAGGAAGTGATAAGGGAAAAGCTGATGCTTTCTGAAACAAGTAAAACCACTTCATCTCCCTAATCCTGAACCTATCCTTTGACTTTAGAAGATCTCACACTGGTTAATGACTAGCATAGCATAAAGTACTAATACTTCATCCAAACTCAGTGACTCCAGTGATATTATGTATTTATTTATTATCAGGATAAAGCTATTGTAGATACTACTTACATTAAATGTATGCATCCATTTTGACTGCTGATATAGGTGGCCAAACATATACTGAGGTTCAAGTTGATATATATATATATATATATATATATATATATATATATATATATATATGGGTCTAGGACACATGCTCAACTAGCATATGTACGAATCAAAAAACATCGAACACATGTACACGAAAGCGCTTAACATCCAAAAGCACTTCTGTGTATGTGTAGTTCAAAAAAAAATCTATGTTTCTGCAGGGGGTCTTCACCTCCCACTGCACCCCCCACACCCCTGCCTACTTTATTATTCTCACTCCGAGATTGCACTACAGTGGGGAAAAGGGCATTTACCCTTACCCACACTGTGTTCCGATCTACGAAACAGGCACACATACACAGAAGCGTTTGTCGATCTTAAGCACTTTCGTGTATGTGTGTTCGATGTTTTGTGATTCTAACATCTGCTAGTCTGGATCCTATATATATATATATATATATATATATATATATATATATAAAACATGACAGTAAAACTATGGTGGTCCATAGCTTCCCTTTGCCTGGCTTGGACACCTGTGATTACAAGACTTGGATTGCTTCTAAAACCATATGGACCTACAAAGCTGAAATAAGTACTTTTTTGTACTTCCTCTGACTGTCTCATTAGTTCTGTTAAGTTCATCACTTTTTCCTGTATTTTGTGAACATTACTCAGGGTTAGTGAACTTATTTCCAAGGATTCCTCATACTGCAGGAATTCTGACTTTTGTTGTAAAGCATTTGTTACTGCACTTGAGCTCAAAACCAGTTTGTTTTACATTAAGAGGGTTCTTTTTCACTCTGGTGGAAGCAGAGAGCAGAATTCAACCCATCCAAGTTGGAAACAGCTGGTGGAAAGTTTACTGTATATTTATCTAACTGGTCTGAGGGCTTAACTGTTGTAGAAGTCTTTCACCTACTGGTATAAAAGCCTCACTTTTGCGCACTGCACAAACGCTATTCCCTGTACCTTGTATATAAGCAAACCTCTCCAATTTCATATCCTCTATAGGAAACACTCTCCACAGTTTCCCACCATTCGCAGCTGCTTGAACAATTGCCAGCTTGTGCAGAGGGCAATACCATTGCAGTTCATCTAATAGTATACTACTACACACTCTCATTTTGACATTTAAGTGACTATCCCTTACTCCTTCCTATATACTAAGGATCTGGTATAACTGATAAGTGCTTTCCCGTCATCTCTGTTTCTGGCTTGGTGAATACGGGCATTCTGAGGCAGTGTAGGAACTGCCTAATATTCACTGACAACCATTTAATTTTAGAAAAGACAAACACAGTGTGTGAGAGATGTAGATACACAATGTCATTAGAGGCAAAGCTCTCACATATACATATGCAAAATGCAAACCAGGTTGTTATTGTTACACCCAACATACTCAGTACCAGCACTAAAGGACAAACACATTGACCCACACATGCGGAGGTACTCACTTGTAATCTACCCAAACCTCCAATAACTCTTAAAAGCATCTCTCAGTGGCCCTGTGCACACTCAAAAAGCACAGCATCTCATAAAACACATAACTCTGAAAATCTTAGTAGCCCCTTTTCCAAGCCCATAAGGCAACACGCCACACAGTCACACATTCTAGTTATTGGGCATTCTATTGTAAGACATACTGATGTCCCCCAGATTAAACAAGGAGAAGATCATAGTGAGCTGTCTGTCTGGAGCCAGGATCCACCAGATCACACATGCACGTAGGTCTTTAAACCACAAGTACCAGTATGATATAGTCATAGTCCATGTGGGTGTAAATGACCTAAGAAGTACCTCACTGGACTATATGAAGAGAGACATGATGGCACACTCTGAATATGTGTCCTAGGTGTGTATGAATATAGCCTTAAGTAGCATCCTACCTTCACCTATGATGATGCCACAGTACCAGCAAAAGATGATTGACATCACCAAGTGGCTTAGTTTCTGGTGTCACAACAAGGGGATCCAAGATCTGTCAGTCTGGGAGACATAATCGACAAAACACAATGTTTTGCCAGGGATGGTTTGCACTTGACTTCCTGATACTGGCAAATACTTTATCTATCCGCATAGTGCCTTTTTATTCCATGCCAAGTTGTTAAACCCTCCAACCAAGTACTACCTAAATGTACTGCTGCTCAATGCTAGGAGTTTAAATAAAAAACTGCACTGCCTGGAAGCACTCCTAATCCTGGAGAATGCAGACTTATATACAGTCACAGAAACATGGTTCAGATCCATAGAAAGCATCCCGGCTATCAAAGGCTATAATGCCTTTCATACATTTTGATCCCCTTCTGCTCAGGATAAAACAAAGTGAGGAGGTATCTCAGTGTTCATAAAAAGCAAGTACACTGCTAGACTTGTCCAGCAACATTACTCACTTGAGCTGCTCCATACCCAGCTAACTATAGGTGCGACCCCCTATCATATCCTTGTTAGCTACAGATCCCCTAACATGAGCATGTAAAACCACACCTCCTACCTAAACCTATTTTTAACATTTGGCCTACCACCATACTTATGGGTGACTTCAACTACCCCTCCATAAACTGGGAAACTTATATGACCCATAATTCACTTGCCCAAAGGTTTTTGTATTTCATCAATGCAAACGTCCTTGAACAACTAATTAGCTGTCCAACTAAAGCTACAAATATCCTAGACCTAGTACTTACAAACATGGGGGGATGCTGCTGCTCCCTGCATGCATTAATGCCTCACTGCTAAGATCTGACCTCAAAAATGATCTCCTTAAATGTTAAAACTAACCTAGAACCCCCATGAAACTCCAAACCTGTTAAAACCTTTGCTAAGGCCAAGGCTAAATACCTCAAAGTGAGTGACAGTTTATTAAACTTCCAAGTCCCTCCGAACCTGGAAGAAACCTGAGGTCTACTCTGAACTGTACTCAGAAGGATTGTACATCCACATTCATAGCTCCATAGAGGAGGCAGTACCTGTCTGAGGCAAACCTATAATCACCAGCAAAAATAAACCAACCTGGTGGACCCCAAGCATAAATAGGATATTCAACAAAAGGAAATAAATCCTCTCCATAGCCAAGAAGGAACAGGCAAATCAGTGCAAAAAGACACTCACCAGTCTAAACAAACTACTTAGAAAGCTGTTCAAATCTGTCAAAGCAAACTATGAGGCAAAGATGGCCTCCCAGATGAAAGATAATCATAAGGCTTTTTTTAATTTTGTATGTAACCTCAGAGGAAATGCTCAGCAATGTGTCGAGTTAATCATGAATGGAAAAAATTACACCTGGCCTGAAACTATAGCAAACCTGCCTGCCAACAAGTTCAGTTCAAACTCCTCTGCATCACCTCCTACCTCACCCAAAGAAGTACCCATAACTATGCCCCAGTTATTACAAGGGAAAAGGTCCTTAGTGCACTTACTGAAGAAAAAACACAGCCTCAATGAATCCCAACAACATTCCAGGATGTTTCTTAAATAGCTTAAAACAGAATCTATCAGGGCCACTAGAAACCCTCTTTAATCACAGACTCATCTATAAACTGGACCAGACCCAATTTGGCTTTGTCAAATGGAGGTCTTGCCTGCTCAGTCTGGTGGACTTCTTCGAGAAAGTCAACAGGACCATGGATGATGATAAAACAGTGCACTTCACTTATCTAGACCTGGCCAAAGCTTTCAATACATTCCTCCACATGGGGATCATAGATAAACTTACTGAATTAGGCATAAACCCCTGCATCATCAGATGACTAGCCAACTAGCTCACTAACAGAACACATGTTGTCCAGAAAGATTAATCCACTTCTGATAAGAAACCTGTTACTAGTGGTGTCTCACAGGGCTCAGTGTTTGGAACCCTCCTGTTCGGTATATACTTCTCTGAAGTGAAAGTCAATGTTGGGGGCCTCTGGCTCACCAAGTTCACTGATGACTGCAAGTTGGGAGGAATCACTGAATCCCCAAATGATGTTGACATCCTGCAAACAAGCCTAAAAATGACAAACAATTAGTGCCAGAACCATGGTCTGAGACTAAATGATAAAAAATGCATAATCATACCTTTTGGTAAATCATAAATCTCTGCAAATTATAATATTGACAGCGTACCCCTAAAAGTAGACCCAGTGGAGAGGCACCTAGGAATGGGTCTATATTACGTGATTGAATGCTTAGGTGACGTACACATAAACATCGACCACATAATATCGAACTTCAACGAACGCCACTGGGAAATGTTACAGTCAGCCACAAAAAAGCTAACTTTACAGCCAACTAAGTGGGGTGCTTTGCCGCACACCCCTCAAACGTGGGGGGGTTGTGCCCCACACAACCCCTAACTAAATATACCAACTCTGAGATCGCTCCACAGTGGAGAAAATGGCAAAATCCAGCGAATAGCCAAGGGAAATCTTTCCCTGTGTTAAATTGGCTGTTCTCTGTTTTTTGCTTTCGATATTACGTGGTCGATGTTTAGGTGTTCAATCACCTAAGCATTCGATCACATAATATAGACCCCCCCCTAGAAATACAGATAGATAGTAACCTAAACTTTGACCACCAGGTAGCTACAGTAGTGAAGAAATCCTTCTTTGTGGCTCAGCTTATAATAAATGAATGGCATCAAGATCAAAGGAAGTCATAGTACAATTATACTTGACCCTCATCAGGCCCATAATCAAGTACAATGCTTGCTTCTGCATGTATCTAACTAGGCACTTACACCAATTGGAGTGGTCCCAGAGGTTTCTCACTAAAAAAATATAAAGTGTAGACATATGTCTTATGCAGACCGACTACAGGCCCTATCCCTTTACTCCGTCTCATATCGTTTACTGAGAGGGGGCTTGTGCCTGACTACAAGGCATTCTCTGATCCAGCCGTGATGAAATGTTACATATTTGCAAGAAAAATTATACAATGGTAATGCGTTCCACGGACCTTAACCTTATTTCTGACTCTAACACTCAGAGTTGCTGGCGCCATGTCAGACTCAAAGCCTGTCACAAGTGGTGTACCACAGGGCTCAGTCCTGGGCCCACTCTTGTTTGGCATCTACTTTTCCGAAGTACAAGCAAACACAGGAGGGTTATGGCTGACAAAGTTTGCAGATGACTGCAAACTGGGCGCCATAGTAGAAAACACATCTGACACAGATATCCTTCAGAAGGGTCTCACAGAAACGGATAACTGGTGCCAGAGCCATGGCCTAAAGTTAAATGCCAAAAAATGCATAGTCATACCCTTCGGGAAAAACAAGGTTACCTAGCTACCAAATAGGTGGCAATCCACTGAGTACAGAAGAAGTTATCAGGGACCTGGGGACCCAGGTTGATAGTAGTCTGTCATTCGACACCCATGTAGCTAAAGTAGTTAGGAAGACCTTCTACATTGCCCACCTTATCATGAAGGGATTCTCATCTAGATCAAGGGAGGTCATAGTCTCCTATACTCATCACTCATCAGACCAATGATTAAGTACAATGCCCCATTCGAATGTATCTGACCCGACACTTGCAGCAGCTGGAGAGGCCACAAAGTTCCTCACCAAAAGGATAAAGGGTCTCAAACATCTGTCCTATGCTGCCCGACTGAAAGAACTCCAGCTCTATTCAGTCGCACGCTTGCTCAGAGGTGACCTTTGCCTAACATACAAGGCCATGTCAAACCCAGATTTGATGAATATGCTTCACCTCAAAAATCTAGATCCGTCAGAGCCACAAGGCGGGAGACTTAAACCTCGACACGGCTATTAATAGGATGTGCTGGAGGGATAGATTCATCACCCAAAGACTCCCTATGCTGTGGAATAAAATCCCGGTATATGTGAGGCAGAGCACCTCGCTGGCCTTGTTCAAGAGAAATCTTGACCAATGGATGGGAGATCGCAGATATACCCCAGGGATTACCTCAGTGTCACTGCTCAACAGAGGCACAGCAAAATAATGGGTATAGTTCCCCATACTAAAGGGGTGGCGTAAGCCACAAAACTATGGGCTAGGCTTGTAAATGCCCTCGGGCAGATAGCCTAGTATGAACCTATGAACCTATGAACCTATAACAGAACTTGCTGGCTAGAGAGATTCATATCCCAAAGTCTGCCTCGTCTATGGAATAAACTTCCCATCTTTGTAATACAGAGCCCATCCCTCATTTTCATCAAAAAGAATTTGGATAAATGGATGGCGAACTGTAAATTCACTCCTGGAGTACTGCCCATTTCCCGTATGGACAGAAGCAGTCTGTAAAATGACTCAGGGTTTCAACACTCAAAGACCCACTACCCTGATACTACCCCATCCAATATCTGGGGAATTAAGATATAATATTATAAAATAATATAAATATAATATAAACTACTACTCAAAAAATATAAAGGAAATCTCACTTGTTTTCTATTATTTAATATGTACACAGTACTAATTTTATTATTCTTGCAGTGATCTTTAATAAAATGTTTGTCTGATTTTGTTTTTTGAACTTGTATCTACTAGAAAACCATACTGAATACATCTTTGTATAGACTAACTAACTGATGTGTATTCTGCATCTTACTATATATGTATACTATTGTACTATCTAATTATTGTATTTTGCTTTTATTTCTGTGGAGCTTTTCTCCCCGGGCCTCCACTGAAAATGGGCTTCTGGCCAAGTTGGACTTTTCTGTTAAACAAATATAGATAATTAATTAATTAATTAATTAATTAATTAATTAATTAATTAATATTGTCCTATCCTGGGTATTATTGGCTAGGCTTATAAAGGCTGTTGTGTCATTAGCCTAGTAATCACCTATGAACCTATAAAATGAAGGTGAAGTATCTATTTTCCATTGGAGGATCTTGTATCGGAAGAAGTTGGGTACAATTTACATTTCACCTACTTTAACACTAGATAAACCTGTATACCATTTATATCTGTTAAGGACTTTAAGCATGAGTAAAGTCATGGAGTATACTATTGCAGAGTAAATGTAGCTGAAAGGATTATGTTAAGTGATGGGGTAATTGCACTGTAAGGGTTTGTGCTTCAATGGGAGTGGAGAGGGTTATGCGAAAAGTAGAGTTTGACCCTATATACTCTGCTGCAGTAAATAAAGTGGCAAGAGAGGCTTGCACAAAGTATGTCTACCTGCAGAATGAATTACACACACCACAGTAACATATCAGCCAAGTACATTATAAGGTAAAGAAATTGCAAGATTGCATCCCTGCTATATTGCATCTTTGTAAGGCACAATCAGGGTGTATACTTTGACAAACCTAGAGGAGGTAATAATAAATTAAGTATGGTTCAATACTGAAAATAAAGTTTAAAAGTTATGTAAGCAGACCAGAAGGTCAGTTTGTTTAGATTTTCATTGGCTGAATGCAGTCTAAGAGTAGCACCTAGGGCAGACAGAAAGGAGAGATTAAGGTTGTGTCAGATCTTGACAAGACATTAGGCTCACCTGTGTCCTTCCAAATCAACAGAGTATGTAATAACAATTAACTGTTACAAAGCACATTAGAGTAAGCATTCCAGTATAGGTTAAACAAAATGCACACTGTCTGGTTTTGCTGCTGAAAGAGGACAAGAAGCCAATGCCTCCATCCACTCTTCCAGAAGCAATTAACCATGTGGTAGTAATGTTGTAGTTAGCCACCCTTTAGGACCTTATTCAGAAAAGATGCAGAGGACAATGGTCATGTCTCTGAACTTAAACAAGATATTTCATATTCATGAAATGCATATCAAGAAATTTACTTTCAGAGACGAGTAAAGTGAAACTCAAAAGGTAAAGTCTGACATTCTATTCAAGAATCATGACAACTTGCTTATGACTGGAGAAATCAGATCATAATTCTTTGTAGTACATGGGACTTTACCTGCTTCACTTTGTAACAGTTAGAGAACGAGAGAGAGAGAGAGAGACTGAAGGATAACCAAGTTTTTACAGGTTTGAAATTTGTACCATACATAAGTGTTATTGCACAAGCCTTAGCTGCTCCAATGGACTATAAAACAAAGATTAAAAAACTGTAGGAACATTGTGTGTTTTACACTTTTGAAAGCTATAACACCGTACATTCTCATAGACCACTGCCAGGAAGCAAAGTATATCTAAACAGCTTTAAAAGCTGCAACAGACTTCACATTGCCACACACAAAGAAAAAATGCAACATCCCCAAAGTATATTGCATCTTTTAAGGCTGTCTGAGCTTTCCCCATTGTTCTGAGGTGGCTGCTCTTTATGCTGCAGTGCAAGGCATGAGCATGACTTTACCTAAAGATGCTTAGCAGGATTGTTTTCTTCTTCTTCCCAACTTTGGAGGGTACTCTTGGTGCTCCATGTTTTACATAATTTTATATATATGTAACCACTTGCCATGCAAATGCATTGATACCTGTTTTAAATGTAACAAGATCTTATACTGAGTATAAGGCACATTTTGTATTCATGCCGCAGACGTTAGTAATAGCCTGGAGTCTTTTTAAAAATACTATAGCAAGAGGATTTTCTCCCAGGGCCTCCACTGAAAATGGGTTCTTTTGGGCCCAGTTGGACTTTCCCAGTAAACAAATGTCAGTAAATAACCAAATAATTTTATGGATATATCGCTTTGATTACACTGTAAAAGTAAAAGGATTTCCAATGATACTGATCAGTAGACAGATAGTTGATAATGATGTACACAGTTTCCTCAGTAAGGATTATCACATACTGATGACAATGACATCCATCACAGCATTGTTAATATGGAGCAAAGTAGATTACAGCCAGTATGGAATTAAACTCATACTTTTCAAAGAGATTAGGTTGCTTATATAGAAAATTAACATTATATTTATGAAGAACAGCCAATATTGTGCCCTTTACAAAGAAAGCAGACATGTACATGCATATGCAGTAATTCTATTTACATAGATCAAGATACAAGCTCCTTGATGATTCTTCTAGAATTTATATTGAAATGTTGAAATATAGATGCAAATAACATCATGACACAGTAGTCAAAAAATTCCTACTATCTTGCTTCCTCAGAGAAGTAGTATATTTTACGTAAAATGCAGTTCTCCCTGATCAGAACATCTTATAAAATAATAACTTTTCAAATTACTTTTTGTTGGAGAAAATCATGCTTTTTTCAAACCCTCAGAACATAAATATTTAACATTCAAATTCTGTGCTGTAAAAAATATGCAGTTATTACATCATTTTTTGAGTGTGCATGCATGTATGCACATGAGCTTATATATTTATATATGCATGTGTACAGCCAAGGTGTGTGTGTGTGTGTGTGTGTGTGTGTGTGTGTGTGTGTGTGTGTGTGTGTGTGTGTGTGTGTGTGTGTGTGTGCGTTTGTGTGTGTGTGTGTGTGTGTGTGTGTGTGTGTGTGTGTGTGTGTGTGTGTGTGTGTGTGTGTGTGTGTGTGTACCTATCAATCTATATATATATATATATATATAGAGAGAGAGAGAGAGAGAGAGAGAGTTAGTTATATTGTGACTGTTCAACCAGAGAAGTGTTCAGCTGCTTATAAATAAGTTGAGGTGGGATATGACTAAGGATTTGGTGTAGATGATGAGAAATTTGGGGTTTTCCTGTCAGACAGGAAAGCCATGGTATACAACAGAGAACTGCTTTTCAAAATCTATAATCAGCGTATCATATACCCAGTGTGGATGAACAAGAAAATTTCAAAATCTCTTAGTCTTGAGAATGTCTAAAAATAAGTACCCCCCCCCCCAGGAGGTGCTCTACACAAGAAAAGAGAATTTGAGAAAAGTTCTTTGTTTGGGTGCAAGTATTTCCAGCCTGGGGAGAGGCTGTTATATAGTATAAGATAAGTATAGCACCTTGGGAAAGAATCAATAGAACATTGCCAGCAAGTGTGGAGCCTAATTAAAGACTTCATATGACATTACCAGAAATGTCTAGTGTTTACAGAGGACCATAAGGGACATTACAAGAGTACTGTGTAACTTGGGGAAACACTCCAAAGGATATTATCCAGAGAAAAGTGGAATCTGGGCAAAGACTACAAAGGATATTACCAGGGAAGTATGGAGCTTGAAGAAGATTCCAAAGCACAATAACAGATATCACATAAAACTGAATTAATGTTCAAGCAGTAACAAGTTTGTTGGGAGACGTAAACAAGAACTTAAAGCGGAATGGCAACACATGTTTTTTTAACGTACTGTCTTAATATCTTATTGGAATAACATTAATCTTCTTTTACAGGCTTATTTTGGTGATACATTTGTTTTATCTAAATAACTAATCTTTTTTAAAACTTCTATTCCTATATGTGTTAAAAAATGAAATATCGCATTTTGTGGTCTATACTATCTAGAACGAAAAAGGTTATAACTCAGAAATGGAACGATGAATCTACACCCTCCTTTAAAGAATTTATAAATATTGCAACTGAAATCTGTTACCTGGAAATCATTACTGTTAAGTCAAGAACAACCAGGATTATATCTTGCTACAATGCATGGACAAAACTTAGAGATCTGCTTGACCAGCAAAAATAACTGCATTTTAGATTTAATGTAATGTATAATAACTTGAGTAACTTGATGGTTAATGGACACTCCTGTAAATAATCTCTGACTATAAATATTGTTGTGATTATTGTACAAATTGAAAATGCAATAAAAACTTTTAAAAAAGCACAGTAACTGAGAAGTATGGAGTTTGGAGAAAAGACTACAAAGAACATTGCCAGAGAAGTACGGCATGAGGAAAAACCCCAAAATAAAAAAAAATATGTATGTTATAGTTATGCATGAGAACAAAACTATAATAACCAGAAAAGAACTGTACTTACACCAGACTCATGTAATTTACTCTAGTTTTATGTGCTCTAATGAAGAAAACATTCTTTTGTCTAAGTGCCTTTGTAAGGAATAAAGCACATTATATGTGAACTGGAGTCTATGTATATGTTTATTATATATATATATATATATATATATATGTATTTGGATTTCATGCAGTTGATTGAATTACAGTTTTTTCTTGAAACAGTGATCAGACTTTATGCCACATAACAATATTGGTTCATCAAAACTCATGTACATAGTATAGTGAGATCATAACAAAGTGAGGATAGTGATAGTTTCTCCTTATCATTACTGTCAAATGATATCGGACTTTCTAAATTTAGAAGTGTCACAATAGAGTTTCCTTAATCCTGCAATAAAACTCATTTCATATTCCACACAAATCAGATGACTATATATTCCATTTATCATTTTTCCTCTTTTTTTATTGAATTACTCTTTCCCATTTTTCAACAGAATGTGCCAATTGTCTAAGCTGCTTTTTGAAAAGGGATTTAAAAAATGTTCATGCATTTTTATGAATGGACTTTTTCACAGGTGCTTTCCTACTCTAGATCTAATATAACTTATTAATTAATAGTATCAAGTTGTTGTTGTTGTTTGTCTTTCGGCTTTTCCTGGTTAGGGGTCACCACAGTGGAACTCTGGTCCGCTAATGATTGGCAGTAGATTTTCATGAACGCCGAGGTGCCAGCTCGATGTTCAACCTTCAACGAAGGCACGCCCATTTACGCATGTCTTTCAAACGCCCATCTAACTGCGGGGAGGATATGCAGACTCCACACAGAAGGCACTCCCCACACTCCAGCCAAGAATCGAAGGGGAGAACCTCTTGCTGTGAGGCAACAACGCTACCGCTACACCACCGCAGATGTTCTAATTAATAGTATCAAGTAATTTGTATTACTTTAGCAATGAGTGAAGACTTTGGTAAAATATGTTAGTTTTTTAAATGTAATTGTTTTTAGCTAGTTTAATTATAGTTAGCATAGTTATTGATGTGGATCCATTTTACTGATAAGGTTGATTTGGTTTGGCTACTTGTAGTTCCTGTTTTATTTTATTTTTTATTCTTCTCCTTTGTTTTTCTTTCATTGGAATAAAATTTATTTCTAGTGGTTTGACTTAGGTAGTCAACTTTGTTTGGAGGAGATTACGTGAGTTTATTTTGTGTGTTCAATGTAGAAATTTCAATTTTTTATAGTCTGAATGGGTAGAATAGTGGCAGGTGATGATACGGGTAGGATGAGGATAAACACACACACACATATATATATATATATAGATATATATATATATATATATATATATATATATATATATATATATATATATATATATATATATGAGATTAACCCTGCCACTGGGGATGCACAAGCCACAAGCCAGTGCATTTCTTTGTGCCGGTCCCAAGCCCGGATAAATGGGGAGGGTTGCGTCAGGAACGGCATCCGGCTTAAAATTTAGCCAAATCATACATGCGGACAACAGTACAGATATACATACCGGATCGGTCGAGGCCCGGGTTAACAACGACCACCACCAGTACTGTTGGCCAACAGGGGGCTGGCGGAAATTGGGCTACTGTTGGCCGAAGGAGGAGCAGAGGGGGAAGGCATGCCCGAAGGCAGGTAAAAGCTAGGACTGTGATAGTGAGGGTCGGAACTTTGAATGTTGGCAGTATGACTGGTATAGGGAGAGAGCTAGCTGATATGATGGACCAAAGGAAGGTTGGTATATTGTGTGTGCAAGAGACCAGATGGAAGGGGAGCAAGGCTAGGTGTATCGGAGATGGGTTCAAATTGTTTTATCATGGTGTGGATGGGAGGAGAAATGGCGTAGGGGTTATCCTGAAAGAACAGTATGCTAAGAGTGTTTTGGAGGTGAAAAGAGTGTTGGATAGAGTAATGTTTATGAAGCTGGAAATTGATGGTATAATGAGGAATGTTGTTAGTACATATGCTCCACAAGTTGGGTGTGCGATGGATGAGAAAGAAAAATTCTGGAGTGAGTTGGATGAAGTGGTGATGACTGTACCCAAGGGTGAGAGACTGGTGATTGGAGCAGATTTCAATGGGCATGTTGGTGAAGGGAACAGAGGGGATGAGGAAGTGATGGGTAGGTATGGTGTTAAGCAAGGAATGCAGAAGGTCAGATGGTAGTGGATTTTGCGAAAAGGATGGACATGGCTGTGGTGAATACGTATTTTGCAGATGACATTGTGATCTGTAGTGAGAGTAGGGAACAGGTGGAGGAGACCCTGGAGAGGTGGAGATAACCTCTAGAGAGAAGAGGAATGAAGGTCATCAGGACTAAGACAGAATATATGTGTGTGAATGAGAGGGAGGATAGAAGAATGGTGAGAATGCAGGGAGTAGAGGTGTCGAAGGTGGATGAGTTTAAGTACTTGGGATCAACAGTTCAGAGTAAAGGTGAGTGTGGAAGAGAGGTGAATAAGAGAGTACAGGCAGGATGGAGTGGGTGGAGAAGAGTGTCAGGAGTGATTTGTGACAGACGAGTACCAGTAAGAGTGAAAGGGAAGGTCTACAAGAGGGTAGCGAGACCAGCTATGTTATATGGGTTGGAGACAGTGGCACTGACAAAAAGGCAGGAGTCAGAGCTTGACGTGACAGAGTTGAAGATGTTAAGATTTGCACTGGGTGTGACAAGGATGTCCAGGATTAGGAATAAGTATATTAGAGGGTCAGCCCAGGTTGGAAGGTTTGGAGACAAATCCAGAGGCAAGATTACGTTGGCTTGGACATGTGCTAAGGAGGGATGCAGAGTATATTGGGAAAAAGATGCTAAGGATAAAGCTGCCAGGTAACAGAAAAAGAGGAAGGCCTAAGATAAAGTTTATGGATGTGGTGAGAGAGGACATGCAGGTGGTTGGTGTGACAGAGCAAGATGCAGAGGACAGGAAGAAATGGAAACAGTTGATCCGCTGTGGCGACCCCTAATGGGAGCAGCCAAAAGAAGAAGAAGAAGCAGATATATATAGGAGATCAGCTGAAGGTTTTCATCAAATCCATTGCTAGAATATTTATCTAGTTATTTCAGGTTTTATGACTGGGTTTTGAGGCTCGTGTTTTCAGTGCTAACACATGGAGAAAAGGTTTTGGAAAGTACAATGTACAAAGAGTAATGGTTTACAATGACTTAATATTTGTATACATAAAATCATTGGAAATACAGTAAAAAAAGTATAAAATAAAAAAAAATGTTTCTTTGTTAAAAGAAATGTATTAATAAGCTTGAAATAATAGAATACAGCAGGTGTTCAGCTTATATGCCATAATGATGCTGCATTGAAAAGTATTTAGAGATGTAAATAATAAGAGTGAGAGTAAGTCTGCTGTCTAGTTGCAGACACTCTGTACCATCACTACTCAGAGACCATGTAGGAATTCTTAAAGTTAAGTGCAATTACCATTCCTTACATCATACACATAAGGATCCTTAAAGGTCTTAAGTGCTATTACCATTCCTAACTATGATCATGTAAGGATTCATAAAGGAGTTAAGTATTATTACCATTCCTTACATTGACCACGTAAGGATCCTTAAAGGTCTTAAGTGCTATTACCATTCCTAACTATGATCATGTAAGGATTCATAAAGGAGTTAAGTATTATTACCATTCCTTACATTGACCACGTAAGGATCCTTAAAGGTCTTAAGTGCTATTACCACTCCTTACATCAACCACGTAAGGATTCTTAATGGTGTTAAGTGCTATTACTGTTCTTTACATTGACCATATAAGGATTCTTAGTTTTTCTTTGAACATATATCCCCCATTCTTTGACCACTGCCTCTACCACCCCACAATTCAAAAACTCCCTCAAATCACATCTACTAAACACCTGGTTATGTCCTTGTATCACTTAACCTTTACTCTCCCATCACCCCCTTCTTTTTCCAACTTCCAGGCTACTCACTTTAACCCTCTACAGTATTAAACCCAGCCAATAACTCTGGCTATTAGTTGCTACTTCTCATAGCGGGCGATTGCTCCTCTTTTTGTCACAATCATTATACACCTGCACATTAAATGGAATTCCTGACTGCTTCTCCTGGAAAATGTCTTTTTCCAATTTATTTTATATATTTTCAGTGTTTGTTTGGCAAAATGTCTAACTCCATGTTGTATTATTTAAATGACCTTTGTATAACACTGTATAAATTTGCTTCTCCTGTTTTATTTTTTTTTTTTTTTGTAACAATGTTTCAGAGCTTTTCTTCCCGGGCCTCCACTGTAAATGGACCTGGTCCAGTTGGAATTTCCCGGTTAACAAATGTAAAATAAAATAAATAAAATAAATATGTATATATCTATATATCTATATATATATATATATATCTATATATATATATATATATATATATATATATATATATATATATATATATATATATATATATAGGTAACCTTGAATCCTGTAGCCAGAAATTCGATCCAAAAATCTTCCTTAACGCAAGTTTTATTACAAAAAATAACAGCGTTTTCGCAACTTACAATTAAGCAGCTTCATCAGAGAAACAAATGCAAGTACTAAAAAGCGCACCTTTATATACACAGGGAGTGGTACAAACACACATCACTTCCCAGTGTGGAAACTAAAGGTGCTGTCAATTATAAAAATACAAAATATTCTAAAGGCAGTTGACAATTATAAAATAAAAAGCAACATCAAAGTGTTGTTGCTTTGGAATACCAATAACTAAACCTTCAAATAAAGAAAAATCATACTTAAATATATAAATACTTAAGGTTAAAAGATGTATAAGTCTATGTAAAGGTAAATAAAATAAAACATACTAAAAAAATACAAAAATGTCTATCTAAAATCAGGGGCGGCTCGTGGCATTGGGCTGCTGGACTGCAGCCCCCTCAGCTAGACAGCTGAGTAGTTTATTTTGTTTTTTTTAAATGTAAAAAAAAAAAAAAAAAAAATCTGTTTTTCGTACTTTTAAATTTCGTGTCCGCGACTCGAAATTACTCGCATGCGCATTGCGCGCTTCAATCACAACAGCGTTTTTTTTTTTCTTTCTAATTCTTGCTGCAATGTTTACATTGCAGCCCGGAGGAGCAAAGAAGGCATCATTGTGATGCCCAGAACCTCCCAGAAGTCTATGCGGTTGAGACACAAACCGCATAGACATGGAAGGGGCTCGGACTGCGACGTCCGCAGGCACGTCATGATGTGCTTGCTGGGCAAATGCTGCTGATTGGTTGTCGCTCTCTTCCCGGCTTTATGTGCTGGGAAAAGCGCGAGAATCAGTCAGTCGGTTTTCGGCGTTGGACCTACACCTACCTTATACCTTGTGAGCTTTTTGCTGAGTTTAGTTTTGCAATAAAACATTTTTTTTTGGCTCAAGTCAAGTTAGAAAACAAATTATTTTTAAAGTAGCGAGGGGAGGCAATCCGGACAGGAGGACTGTGGTGGATTTATCATTTCCTGCTTCTTTCATCAGGCTGTCAGTGGAGGAATCAACGACAACAGGTGAGTTACTATTTTTTTATTTCAACTTTGATCTATATGAATTAAGGATGAACAAGAGAAAGCTGTCCAGGTTGGAGAGTATTACAACATTATGGAAGGTAAGTCACATTTTCTAATGAGCTTATACCTTACTGGGTATACTACAGTACAGACTTTAAAGACATGCTGTGTTTTGCTGATAGCATAAACAAAAATGCTAGCTCTTAAATGCTGTTTACTAAATGCTTCTTTGGTTATAAGTATTTATATCTCTATTATGTGTGTGTGTGTGTGTGTGTGTGTGTGTGTGTGTGTGTGTGTGTGTGTGTGTGTGTGTGTGTGTGTGTGTGTGTGTGTGTGTTGTGTGTCTGTGTGCATGTATACATAACCTGTTACTTAGATATGTTAATGCTTTAAGGCTACCCTATTGCAAAATGATATATGCAGCATATTATAGTAAGGCCCTTTGTAAATGAAGTTAGTAAACGTTTACTATGATTTCAGTATAAGCTCATGAGTATTGCATTTATTGCCACTTCTTGTCTTCAGTATGCAACAGTGCAGATTTGTGTGTCCTTCTGAGAGTTCACTGTTTACTGTACTATTCATCTGAAAAGAATGAGTACAATATTGTAGCATTACCAACCTTAGACTAGAAAGAGACTGAGAACATTTGATGTATTCATCAGCTTTAAATATTACTGACTTGCATTCCAGCTTGATTTGTGTTTTCAATCAGTAAGCAATCTGTTTGAATACAACACAGTTGTGCAGCATTTTCTCTTATCAAAGCAAATTAAATTTCTCTGGGTTAGTCTGACTCATTCTTGTAGAGCATAAATGTTCAGGAAGTAAAATACTCTGCTGTCTCTGTGAGTAAGATTTTCCTTCTCGCTTTCCAGCCATATTTCATCATCTTGAAACCAAACAGGTGTGAGCTTAACCCGTCAAAGTGCCTGTTGCTCTGTGTTTAAGTAGCAATACTTTAATGACCATCAGGTAAGCTTGGCTGAGATCGTAAGATGCAAGTAAGCTTTAATAAGCATACTGTTAAAGAATTGCCAACATTGAAAGCCTTTCTGTTGTTGCCATGTAGAGAATACTTAACTAGATAATGTATAAGTCTTGGGTATTGAAATGCATACGACAGTATTTGTAATAAAGGGCAGATTACATTATTTTAAGAAGCTCATTAGACTTGAGACTTTCAGTCATCTCTGCAGGCTTTACCCGTAAACTAAACAGAATGCCAGTTGTGTACAGTAATCCTTTTAAGCAATGTATCTTGAGCTTATTTCTTGTTTGCATTTCATTTTTTACTTTGATCATGTTTTCCCCATGAAACAAGTAGATAGTTGTCAGGCAGCAGGTCTCTTTTTGGATAAGAAACATTTTTACAAGTGGGGGCATCAGACATTTCTACTTTCAGTATGTTACTTGGTACTTTAATAAAGCTGAATATAAATTATAATTAAAACTGCAGTGCAAGAACTGGTTTGAGTTGAGTGCTACTTGATTTTGACTGGCATTCCATTAATGTATTTAAAAAGTAATTTATTTTTCATGCCTCACAACCTTTTTGTTTCCATCTAGATATTAAGTAAGCTGTCATGCAGCCAATGCACTAAAATATTTTTATTCTTCTACACTTCATTTTGTCTTGATTGGACTCTCATAATGACGGTTTGGCACCCGGGGCAGTGATTTAGTTAGTTTTTGTATTTTTGAGCATAGCCCCTCCCCTTTCTAATTGGCCACACCCCTTCCCATTGACCCCACCCATTCAGCTGTCTCCTGCAGCCCCCCTTTGATTTGAAGTCACCAGCTGCCACTGTCTAAAATAACTCCTGAGTTTTAAAACTGCTGAAATATTGCAGTTTTCATTTAAACCAGGGAACCTGAAGGCATCTAACTTTAGTTGCCACTCAAGTTCTCGGTTCTCTAAGATCAAAGAGAAAGGTCCCCCCCTAATGTCTATAGGGACTTGGTCTATCCCCATAAATGAAAAACTGTGTCCAGGCTTATTGCTAATATGTTTGGCTAATGCATTGTCATTAAGGTTCTTTTTAATAGCGTAACAATGCTAGTAAAACCTGCCATCTACAGGAAACCTACGTACTGCAACTCCCTCCTCCACTTTTCAAGTTTTCATCCCTTTAAACAGAAACGATCTATCGTTAAAGGTCAGTTAGTAAGGGCAGGGAGGATGTGCAGTACCTTTATGGACTTCCAGGCTGAATGTAATCTTTTGAAGATGTTCCTTAACCGAGGGAATCCTATCTCATTAATTGATGAGTTAATTGAGGAAGTGGTTATGAAAAGGACTATGGGTGTTTATGAACCTATTCTGAACCAAACTGAGACTAGTATAGGTATTATTTCTAATAACACCCATAGTCCACCTTTGGGACTGCATTCCAGTTCAAATTCTGACTCATCAATTACCAGTAAGAAACCATTGTTTGCCGTGAGTTTTGTTACTACTTATAACATTAACTCTCAAGCTATTTGGTCAATTATCCGTAAGAATTGGCATTTTATTTCTGAAAATACCTTTCTTTTTGAAAAATTAGGTGCACAACCTTGTGTTGTGTACAAAAGGGGACATAATTTGAAAGAATTACTACAAAGGAATCTACCCCAAATCCAGTTTAGTAGACAGAAAGGTATGTCTACTTGTGGTCGCTGTAACTGGTGTAAGGTAGTTAAATCGGGTAACTCTTTCACAGTTAGAAACAGAAAATATCCAATCCATTGTAAGCTAAATTGTGAGTCTAAATCCATTATTTATATAGCATTATGTAATTGCTGTTCAGCCTTCTACATAGGGAAGATGGACCGTAAGGCCCGTGAAAGGTTTTACCAGCATTGTTACGCTATTAAAAAGAACCTTAATGACAATGCATTAGCCAAACATATTAGCAATAACCCTGCACACAGTTTTTCATCTATGGGGATAGACCAAGTCCCTATAGACATTAGGGGGGGACCTTTCTCTTTGATCTTAGAGAACCGAGAACTTGAGTGGCAACTAAAGTTAGATGCCTTCAGGTTCCCTGGTTTAAATGAAAACTTCAATATTTCAGCAGTTTTAAAACTCAGGAGTTATTTTAGATAGACATTTTTGTATTTTTTTAGTATGTTTTATTTTATTTACCTTTACATAGACTTATACATCTTTTAACCTTAAGTATTTATATATTTAAGTATGATTTTTCTTTATTTGAAGGTTTAGTTATTGGTATTCCAAAGCAACAACACTTTGATGTTGCTTTTTATTTTATAATTGTTAACTGCCTTTAGAAGATTTTGTATTTTTATAATTGACAGCACCTTTAGTTTCCACACTGGGAAGTGACGTGTGTTTGTACCACTCCCTGTGTATATAAAGGCGCGCTTTTTTGTACTTGCATTTGTTTCTCTGATGAAGCTGCTTAATTGTAAGTTGCGAAAACGCTGTTATTTTTTATAATAAAACTTGCGTTAACGAAGATTTTTGGATCGAATTTCTGGCTACAGGACTCAAGGTTACCTGTGTATTTTGGTTTCAGTGTGTTTTTCTTTTTGGTACCAGTTTATATATATATATATATATATATATATATATATATATATATATATATGGGTCCCCTTTACATTACCGACACGACACTTCACCGACACGCAGAAGACCGAGACGAAACGACCGACAAGCAAGTTGATCGAAAAGGTGATTTGCCAACAGCCGAAAGACCGACAAGGGTAACGTGTGAGCATGACTCAGTAAGTGTGCGATAGTGACGGAGTTAGGAGTGGTCAGGTAAGTGTGCGATATTGTGGGATTTTGGGTTAGGCTGTGGGAAAGGTGAGTGTGTGGTAGTGTCGGAGTTAGGGTTCGGGTAAGGTAAGTGTGTGATAGTGACGGACTGTAGTTTAGGGACGGGTTAAGTGAGTTAGGTTTAGAGTGCGGGTAGGGTGAGTGTGTGATAGTGACAGGCTTTATGTTTTAGGGTGGGTTAAGTGAGTTAGGGTTAGGGTGCAGGTAGGTTAATTGTGCGATAGTGACAGTCTTTAGGTGTAGGGGTGGGTTAAGTGAGTTAGGGTTAGGGTGCGGGTAGGGTAACTGTGCGGTAGTGTCGGACCTTAGGGTTAGGGTTTGGGTTAGGGTTAGTGGATATGTCATTGTGTGTCATGTGTAGTTTACGTTGTTTTTGTCGGTGTAATTGTGTTCGGTTTTGTGAGTTGTCGGTGTTGTGTGGTTTCGGTTATTTGGGGTTGGTGTTTTGTGTGTCGGTGAAGTGTCGTTTCGGTAATGTAAAGTAGACCCATATATATATATATATATATATATATATATATATATATATATATATATATATATGTATATATATATATATATATATATATATATGTGTGTGTTGTCAATTTTATTCACATTTAAATGTTTGTTTCATTTTTGCTACTGACACTATTCTGTTACATAGTGAGTAGTGATTGGTCATATTTTTTTTTTTTAAAGTAACCTCAGTTGGAAGAGTTTTATGTCTGAAGAAAGCATTCATTGTGAATGGAAAAGTGCTTACTTGTTTTGTTACTTTTGATTTAATAAACATTCAAGGATGTTATATCAATGGCCATCGTGTTAGCCAGGGGAGATTGTTGCTTTATCTTGGTTCATGTCTATTATGGTGGTGGGAGACTTTAATTGTAATTAAAGAAAGGTGAAAAGGAAAATAGCATGCAAAATCTTGAGAGATGTTGGAAATAATGATAGGTTAAGAACAGGAAAAAAGGAGGACATACTTAGAAGAGGGAGTTACTTAAAAGAGAGATTGATTATAATTTGTTTACAGATTAAATGAAAGAAATAAAAGTTGGAAGTAGAGAAGCAACGTTTTCAGATCATAGGGCTATATGGGCAATAATTGGAGAGAATGAAAAATGTAGTAAAAGAAGGAAAAGGGTTAAAATGACTGACAACTGACAGGAAACACTGCAGGAAAGGAATGTCTTAAAAAAGAAAGAGGGCACCACTGGTGGGACAATCATATGATGAAGCCATGTTATGCAGTTTGATAAAGTGGGGGATGGTGTATAAAGAAAAGTTTAAAAAATACTTTACTTAACATTAGAGACAGAATAATGGAATAAGGAAGAGGTGGTATATAACAATCAAAAATAAATTTATAAAAGAATAGTAAAGAAAGGGGAAAGTCTTGAAGAAGAAGAAGAAATGATATAAATATAATAAAGAAAAAATAGAAAGCATGATATTTAGACAAAAGTGCTATTGGAAGGGAGAAAAAAAAGTTTTCCCATTTTGGGTAAAAACATTGCGATGTAATGAGGGAAAATTAATGCAATAAAGGATGAAAAACAGCAGTTAAAATATAAACAAGTGAATTATGTATATAGTTGATAGGTACGAAATGAATATTGTATAAGAAAAAAGTGACAGGGGGTGTATGGAAAGTAAAGACGATGAACAAGGAGGAAGTGGATGAAACTAAAAAAAAAAAAGAATTGAGAGGAAAGAGATAGAAGATGCTATAAAGGAAGGTAAAAAGAATCCACACCAGGTCCAGATAGATTAGGGTATAGTTTTTATAAAGAAATGACACATGATGAAAAGGATGTTTTTCTGGAAATACTGACTGGATGGATGGGGGAATATATAAAAGAAGAAGAAATTTCTAAGGGGGTTTATATGGAACAAGGGAAGAAATAAAATACTGGAGAAAAATTACACTGGGAAATACTGACTTTAAAATAATTATGAAGATTATTCATAAAAGAATGAATGGTATTGTGAAAGAAGAATTGGATGAAGTGATATATGGGGTTAAAGGTAAAAGAGTAAATGAAATGCTAATGATGGTTAAAGTAGTGGGTGTATAGGTAAGGGAGAAGGAGACAGAAAAGTAATGATATGCAATGTGGCTAAGGCATTTGATATTACTAATTATGGGGAAATGTTGAACATTTTAAAAGAGTGAAAGAAAGGAGAAAAATAAGGATCGTGAGAATAAGTTGTGAATGTTCTTGTGTGTCTGTGATGGGGAATGATAAAAATATAAGAACATGGGTAAAGCATGGTTTCCATTGAGCACATGGCAGTTTATGATGCTAATGAACATGTAAATCAAGACTAGAGAATGGCAGAAAATAAGTTAAGGAAGGTGTAAAGTTACCATTAATGTTAACCTGTGCAGATGATTTGGTCTTAGTAACCAAGAAAAAAACATTGTCTGAGAGAGATAATTTACACAACAGAACAAATTTTAGGCACAGTAGAATTACAGTTAAATAGGTCAAAAAGTAAGGGGTTTGGAGATGTGGCAAGAATGACAGGAATTTATTTTACCAAAAGTTAAATTAATGTGCTGTGGGTTAAGTTTGGAAGGGAACAAATAGTAATAGAACAATGGATAGAAGTGCTAAAAGTATGACAGTTGACAGATTTGTGGAGGATGTTTCATTTGCCCCAAAGAAAAAGGGTGTATATGTTAAGCACATATATTTTATGAAAGCTAGCATATTTAGGTGGTCTGTGCATGTTTTCAAGGTGTATGGGTACTGAATTGCTGGGTATCCTTTTTTTGGTTTTCTGTGGGGGAACAAGGTTGAATCCCTTCAAAAGAGAGACATTATAATGTAAAAGAAAAGGGGAGTGTGCATTTAATACATCTGTTTGTTTTCTTAGTGTTACTAAATTTGTTTTGGATGTTAAAATGAAGTGCATTTTACATGTAATGAGAAAAATAAATGTGCATGTGTTGTTTTATTGCAATGTACAAAGTATGCTATAAAGTGTAAATATAATGAATATGTAAATAATGAAAAAAATGGAAACGTGTTAATATAAAGCAACCCCTTCTCTTTTCAATAAGTGCAGTGGGATCTTTTACATCTACCTGAGCTACTCCCAGCTCAAATAAATGGGACTTTGATTTAAGCTTTCATCCAAAGGCTGACATACACAAGAGTGTAGCCCCCCACCCTTATGCTACACTGCAGTGTCAGTGATCAGTGTACCTCATGTGGGAATAGAACCTATCGCCTTCTGTAAAGCTTCAACAATGCAAATGGAGCATTGCAGATTGCAAGAATGTTTTTGTGAAGTGAAGCAACCCGGGCCCACATCTCCCTATTTATATATTAACTATACAATTACACAACCAGGGAAGAAAAAAGGAAAACCCAAACACTTTGAATAATTGTAGTTGCATCAGTTCCAGTAGGAAACAGAGTTCAGGGAGTTGTGTATCAGGAATAGAAATCAATAAGTCTGAAATCCTCTACTTTGTACTCATCCAAGTGCAGGACAACCACCACTGCACTGAATTGCTTTACTGTCGTTCACTAGCGCTGTCTCTATTTCTGGGAGTGAATGCAAACTTACAGGTTTGGTATTTGATGACTTAACCAGTGCATTCGATTTGGTGAATCACAGAAGACTGCTTGCTGAATTGTTACTACATGGTCTAACACTTAGGGGAACAGCATGGGTCATAAGATAATTGCAAAACTGGACTGTTGGCTAGTATCAGTCCTGGGAACATTTAATAAAGACAAGGGTTACCCAGGGTTCAGTTCTTGAACCACAGTTCTTCCTAAATGGTTTAACTCTCTTGCTTCTGATTACACATTATTGCATGCTGACAATGTGGTCATTGTTCAAAGACTTTCTGTTTGCAAGGAAAGATTAAAGGAACCAGACTCGGATTTACAGAAACTTGTTAGCAAGTCAAATCCTTAGCCCATTGTACAAATTGCTACAGAAAATAGAAAGAGAAGTTAAGTCTGTTTACGTAATGAGAGGAAGGGATGAGTGTGGGCTGGAAATCAGGAATGCAATTCAAAATTATTGTGTTTTGATTAACTGCAAAATATTTTCAGAAATCAATAAACAGTTTTTAAAAAATAAAAACACTGAAAGGGACTTGGGAGTATTTGTACCAAATTATTTGAATAAAGGCAAGTATTATGAGATGACAGTGAGAAGAGCTGAAAGATGTTGAAAAGAATTGAATGTGAGAAGCATCACCAGAAGAGGAAGTATTTTCTCTCAATGAAAGCTTGCAGGGCCATGTCTGGAGGTTGCAGAAAAATGCAGACAGCAAAGAAGGCACTAAACAAGGCAATATACTATCTGTTTCAGGTACTATCAGTTACATTCTTATAATGACTGGTGGACCGGAACTATTTTTGTTTTCAGCAAAGTAATTGTTATGGCAAAAAGTTTAGAATGCTAATATTATCACTCCTCACAAGGAAACTGCATCTTTTTATAGCTAAAACAAATAGCCAGGGAGAGCCAAGATCTTAATGAAATTTCCCATGATATTTCATTAGCCACCAATACTGACTCTCATTAAATATTTTTAACTAGACTTAATGATTTTTTGTAGTGCATGGCCTTAATAAGAACATCGCCTAACAAGGATAACTGAAGCACAATCCCAAGCAAATCTTGTCCTGTTAGCACCAGGGTTTGCAGAAAGTGTTTTTGTACTGCCTGCTACTGATAATGAGATGTAAAAAAAAATGGGTCATAGAAGATTATCTGCTTATCACAAATCTTTAATTCTGAAGTCCGTGATACTGAGATGTGTAGTGAAATGAGAAATGTCATTTGTACATATATCAAATGTCAAAGATTTCCTGGCTTCTGTTGGTACAAAATCATTTGTTTTGCAGAAGAACATTAAGAATGATTTTGAATATTACTACTGGTGGTTAATATTTTAAACAAGATTTGGAAATACATTTGCCAATGCCTTTACAATGTATAATCTCAGGAAATTATTTGAGGATGGATCACTTCAATCTATATTTCTACAATATACTCTAATCTAGAGTTAAAAATGACAGATGTGATGTAATAGAGATTTGCACCTCCAGAGGTATATAATATTCTATGTACCATGTACAATGGATATCATGTAGTACATACAAAAGAGGTGGCATACATAAAGAAAAGGTTATTGTGACTTAAGAAAGCAGACCAACAGTGCAGATGCAGGGTTCCATATTATTTCAGGATTCAACACAAATCTCAGTGAAGCAGACACAAAGGTAACACACACAGTAAATTAAACCATAAAAGTCAAAAGCAGGATAAGCCGCAAAAGGATGTTAGGAAATATATGTACTGAGAAGACAGACAGTGTGAGAAGAGGTAGAATGTGTCACAAAAGGCAATGATCACCATACACACAGATATTTTTTCTATAGACAGTCACACCATAATATTAACAGTAAGAAATAAGGCACCCAAAAGACAGAACAGAACAACCATCTCCAAGGCACAGAAAGATGGGGCTTTTACTACAACCCCTCTGATATCAGTTCATCAAGCTGGCCCAGTGAGAAGAACTGACCAGGTGGTAATGGAAGTAAGATGATGATATCAGGACACATAGTGTCAGTGGGTGGATGGGGAAGAGTGGTGACTGCACTGCTGAAGGGACACAGACTGAGCAGATGAGTGCTGGCTTTAGCACCTCAAGACAACTGCAGGCATTAAATCCTGCCAAGAACTGCACTGCAATCTAGGCAACTATTTTGGCCCATTATTACACTACTCCAGCTAGGTGCTTGTTGGCCACCTGGGGGGAGAGAAGGAAGAGGTAATAAATAGAAAATGTAGATCATCTAGGGATACCACATCAGCATTGTTCAACTATCACCCTCTACTTCTTTGCCAGAGGATATAGTGGTCTACAAAAGGCAAATTCCTACTGAAAATATGGACCTCCCACCGTATGAGTTATTATGGTTGAGGACAGCAGGATAGTGGAAATGAAAAAGTGTATGAGACACTGGACAGGAGCTTAATGGTTAAGGTCAGCAGTGGCCAACAATACATATCAAATTAAAACAGTATATCAAAATAGGCAATGGAAGTAATAAACAGTATACTGAAACCTAGGTGTAACAGGTAAGAGACTGACAGACTAAAGGAATTGCAATGCAAACAAAATATTACAATAGCACATTTTTCTAGAACAATGTTCCCCATTGGCCCTTTTTTTTCAATTATAAAGGAATTCCCAATACTATTCTAGCATGCCCAAAGGTCAGTTGTCAATCTCCTCTCCAGTCCAGCTGGTGAATCTGGGAATCTTGAGGCAATGTTACAACTGCCTCATGTACACAGACAACCCTCTCCTCCTCCCAACAGATTCCAACACATGTGAGAGATGCAACCATATAGCCAAACTGGAGGCTAAGCTCTCTCAACTCAGTACTGGCGAAACCTGTCAGGAAGAGAAGGAAACTACACTCACTACAATTCCAGTCTCACATAGACGTACCACGACAGCAAACCAAACACATAAACACACAAAACCATACTCGGAGGCTCTAAATAAAAATTTGCCTAAGCAGCAGAGACCACCAAAGCAGACACCCAAGCAACCGCTACCCCAAAACAAAACACGTGCAACACATAGCTCACAAAGCCAGTGTGCCGAACAGTCACAGCCTTTAAGGCTAAACAACACACCTGATATACTTGTAATAGGTGACTCTATCGTCAGGCACACTGATGTCCCGCTCACCAGGCTGAACAAGGAGAAGGTCACAGTGAGCTGCCTGTCAGGCGCTAGGATCCGCCACATAACACAAGCACTCAGGTCACTCCAAGGCAAGTACAAATATGACTCAGTCATTGTCCATGCTGGTGTGAATGACCTGAGACGTACCTCCCTGGACTACATGAAAAGAGACATAGAGGAGCTCTCTGAGCATGTGGCCCAGGCCGGTATGACCCTGACTTTGAGTAGCATCTTACCCTCACCAAGAATGATGCCACAATATGAAGACAAGATGATCAATTTCAACAATTGGCTTAAGTGTTGATGTCATTCAAAGGGGATCCAATGCCTGTCAGCCTGGGATGACATGCTCGACAAGCCACGATGCTTCGCTAGGGACGGCTTGCACCTGTCACCCCTGGGCTTTTGGATATTGGCAAAGGCTCTTGCTACCCCCATAGTGCCTTTTTTAGGCAAGGCTCAAAAGACAAACCCACCTCCATAGGTATCACAAGGGATAAGAAACTAAGAGTAATGCTACTCAACGCCAGAAGTCTAAACATCAAGATGCATGCACTCGAAACTCTCCTTAGTATGGAGAACATCGATATCTGTGCAGTAACAGAAACCTGGTTCAAGGCTCCTGAGAGCACCCCAGCACTACTAGGTTATACCTCATACCATGCTTTTCGGCCCCAAAACTTGGACTGAACCAGAAAAGGAGGGGTAGTATCAATATTCGTCAAAGATACCCACACCTCCAGGTTGGTGGCACAGCACGAAGCATCAGAGACTATCCATGTGCAACTAACAGTGGGTAAAACTGCCTTCCAGTTTATAGCCTGCTACAGACCACCCTCCCAAACCCAGGAACCCCACTCGGCCTTCCTGAGAACACTGGAAAATATGAAGGTCTCTCCAAACACCATTATATTGGGCGACTTCAACTACCCAAACATAGACTGGGAGCATTACTCTAGCTCCAACACCCTAGCTCAAAGGTTCCTAGAATTTATAAACTCAAATGCTATGGAACAACTTGTTACCACTCCCACAAGAGGGGAAAACATACTGGACCTGATCATCACTAACATAGGGACTCTATGCTCCAGACCAGAAGTGTATCCCTCACTGGTAAGATCAGACCATAAACTAATCTCACTGGATATTCACATCCCGACCCCACCCCTGCCCAGAAAACCACAGTGAAAAACTTCTCTAAAGCAAATTTCACACTCCTCAAAACCGAGGTGGAATCCTTCAAAGCCCCCGGGCCTGTGGAAAATACGGCCCAGACCGCAGAATCCTTTATAAACACATTCTATGAACACCTTCAGGAATGCATGGATCATGCAATCCCAAATAAAACCAAGACCCAATCCTCCAAAGGCAGACGTCCTGTCTGGTGGACCCCAGCCATAAACAAACTGTACAATAGAAGGAGGAAGCTACTACATGATAGAGCAAAATCCCAAAAAGGGAAGGCATCTCTGATCAGTGTTAGCAAAAAACTACGGACACTCATAAAATCGTCTAATGCCAGCTTCAAGAGAAAAATTGCACAGGACACTAAGGATAATCACAAGGCTTTCTTTAGTTATGTTAGGAACCTGGGTGGGAATTCTCAGATATGCTCAGAATTAGTCCAAAATGACAAAAAATACACCGAAACCACAGACATTGCCAACATCCTAGCTGACAGGTTCAGCGCAAACTTCTCCCTCCCACCAAAAGGGCAAATATCTATCCCAGCAGAGTGCTGCCCCCCTGACATCTCAGATGCTCAGGTAAGAGCCGCCCTCTCCAAAGCAAAAAACACAGCATCAATGGGACCAGACAGTGTCCCGGGCTGCGTCCTACATGAACTCCAAGAAGAGCTAAACCCAAACATAAAACTACTGTTCAATCTCAGCCTTACCACAGGATATGTACCCAAAGAGTGGCGTACAGCAACAGTGGTCCCTCTCCACAAAGGTGGTGCCTCAATGGATCCTGGAAACTATCGCCCCATAAGCCTGACTAGCTTGGTCTGCAAAGCTATGGAAAGGATCATCATGGACCTCATAAAAAAGATATTGGGGACCTACAGACACTGGATCCTACCCAGTTCGGCTTTGTTAAGAGCAGATCCTGTCTCTTAAACCTGGTCAATTTCTTTGAAACAGTCACCAAGGCCATTGACAAGGGGAAGGTGGTCCACACAGCCTACCTGGACCTCGCAAAAGCCTTCGATACAATACCCCACTCGGGCATTATAGATAAGCTCACCAGCTTAAATATAAACCCCTATGTCACTAGATGGGTTGCAAACTGGCTCAAGGACAGAACCCACATGGTTAGAATTGCTGGAGCCATGTCAGACTCCAAACCAGTTACAAGTGGCATCCCACAAGGCTCAGTCCTGGGACCTCTCCTGTTCGGTATATATTTCTCGGAGGTACAGGCAAACATGGAAGGACTGTAGCTGACCAAGTTCGCAGATGACTGCAAACTGGGCACTATATTCGACTCTCCAGCCGACACAAGCATCCTCCAAAAGGGCCTCATAGAAACAGACAACTGGTGCCAGAGCCATGGCCTCAAGCTAAACGCCAAAAAGTGTATAGTCATCCCCTTTGGCAAAAACAAAGTGCCCACAAATTACCACATAGGTGGTAATCCATTAAGTATGGAAGAAGTAATTAGGGACCTGGGGACCCAAGTTGATAGCAATCTCTCATTTGACAACCACGTGGCCAAAGTGGTTAGAAAAACATTTTATATAGCCCACCTAATCATGAAGGGATTCACATCTAGATCAGGGGAGGTCATCATGCCTCTTTACTCACCCCTCATCAGGCCCATAATTGAGTACAATGCCCCTTTTGGGATGTACCTTACCTGACACCTGCAGCAACTGGAAAGACCCCAAAAGTACCTCACCAAGAGGATCAAAGGGCTCAAACAGATGCCATATGCTGCCCAGTTAAAGAAACTCCAGCTCTATTCAGTGGCATACCACCTGCTCAGAGGCAATCTGTGCCTGACGTATAAAGCCATGTCCAACCCGGAATTAATGGACATGCTGCACCTCAGAAAATCCAAATCCCATCGAGCTACGCGCTCGAGAGACTTGAACCTCAGCACTGAAATAAATAGGACATGCTGGAGGGACAGATTCATAACCCAGAGGCTCCCTTCACTCTGGAATAAAATCACAGTCCAGGTTAGGTAGAGTCCCTCACTGGCTCTCTTCAAGAGGAATCTTGATGAGTGGATGGGGGATCGTAGGTTTACCCCAGGTATCACTTCTGTGTCACTGTTAGACAGAGGCACAGTATACTAACATCGAAAAAGGGTATAGCAAAATTAATTTTAAAATGGGTGGCGAAAGCCAAACACACTCTGGCTAGGCTTTAAATGCCCTAGGGCAGATAGCCTAGTATGAACCTATGAACCTATGAACCTATAAGAACAACTTATGTAAGGCCATTTTGCAGGACTGGCCTTAACTGAAATGGTACCTTAGGTGAAGAGCTCCATGGAGCCTCCCCCTGCTGTCTGCCCCACACACACACACACACACACACACACACACACACACACACACACACACACACACACACACACACACACACACACTCGCACACTCGCACACACACACACACACACACACACACACACACACACACACACACACACACACACACACTCACACACACATTCTTCATTGTCCTTCACCATTTCTTCCCTATCATGACCTCCCACATCATCTAGTTTACTTTTTTCTATATTTCCATCCATTTTGCAATACATTTTGCCTTATTCTTCACTCTTGACAAGCATCCGGACTGGACTGTAATTACTGCGTAGGAAATAATTATGTGAGGGTTTTCTAGATGCTTTGGGGAACTTTTTGAAGATTTTTCCAGCCTTCAGACTTAATGACACCCTGAACAAAAAATCACGACTACAGAAGGAAATTCTGTCTTCTATACAAGTTTGATTTTTTTCCTGCATCCTTACATACATGCGCACATACACACACACACACACACACACACACACACACACACACACACACACACACACACACACACACACACACACACACACACACACCATTTGGAGCACATCACACTGTAACAGCAATAAATAACTGAAATAAGCCATAAACCTGGAGACTGGTAGATAACGCCAGAAGACATGTTTTTTTCTAGATGTTCTGTATTGCATTTTAAAGGGGTTTTCCCAAACTTTTGATTTAGTGATGACCAACAAAAGTCATTACTAAGGGAAAAAATTCAGCCTTATTTTTTTAGATTGTGTCTAATAAAATAACAGTTCACAACAAACTGGCAAGACAGCAAATACTTGTGAGGATGCATAAATCCCACACAGGAATAATGCCTGCCTCCCTAATCCCTCAAAAAAGATTGACACCATTTGTGTATCCCTCTAGTACTAGCCTAGAATGAAGGCACAAATGACCACCTAAGTATATATTTTAAGTAGCTGCAGTCAGACATATATATATATATAGGATTTCTCCTCACTCCCTACCCACAAAATAGAGCCATCTTCAGTGTACTACTGTGATGTAATACTCTGACAAACCTAAAAAGAATAAATAAAACACAGTAATACATTTCAACTTTCTGCCATCAGATGCATGCCTCCTTACTTTTGACCCCAAAATGTAATGTCTGTATAAGCATTCAATGTTTGTCAGGAAAGTGAAAACAAAAGACAAGCAAAGTAATGTATTCAAACTTGTTGGTCCCACTGCCATAAGACAAGCTATAGTGACCTTTTGTGGACACCTCTAAGGTTCACAGCTCACGACTTATTTGCTTAGACATCAGAGACAAAGACAAAAATAATGGGGGAGGCCCAGAATAATGGACAAATTGTAATTATTGCTGTAATTCATTTACAAAGTTAATAAAGGTTTTGCATCAAAATGCATTTTTGGACAAATAAGAAGCACAAAACTATGATGTTTGACATTATTGACTGGCAACAATTCATTTATAAATTAAAAGAATAACAGGTTTGCATCACCATACATTTTCTGAACAACAAGCAATACCAAACTCTATTGTCCTGTTATTATTGATAACAATAATCCTCAGTGTTTTACCAGAAAAAAATACAGGAAGGAGAGCAACAGGCTTTGCATCAGCATGCATTTTCTGAACAATAAGCAGCATTAAACTCTGAAGTCCAGCATTATTGACTGACTAGGGTCTATGTTAAATACTGAAGGCGTAATTCTGTGAACGTCTATTCTTCAAGACAAAAACAGTGAATGTTTGTTTCAGTGAACATCTCTTGCAGCAAAAATTAAAACAGCAAATAACATTAGTTGTCCAACTACAATTAAAGGCTGTGTATTACATTATTACATCACCAGTTAGGTAGGGTTACCACCTGTCCCTCTTTGTGAAGGACAGCCCCTCTTTGGCCAGTTGTGTTATGTGAAAAAAACTAAAAAAAAAAGGCAAATGCCCTGAGATTTTAGGACAAACAATATTTCCTAAGTTTTCTTTAATAGTTGCATAAAACAGTTATTTTGTATCTGAAACACCTAAGTATTATAATAAATAGAATAAGCAACTCAAATGCTACAATAAGAAGCTTTTATTTTGACAAAAAAGTGAAGTTCTGTCCTCTGTAATGGTCGTGGGTATGCTTTGTCCTGCAAAATCTCATGTTTCTACAAAAAAGTCCCGCTTTGGACATTTGAAAAGGTGATAATCCTACAGTTAGGTAGAAGGTATGCAGGATAACAATCAGGTATGTGTTTTAGTTCATCAGATATATCAGTATACTTGTCAGAATGTCCTATAAATAAAAATATTATATATTGTCAGACTGATAATGTACAACACTGTAGTTGTAAAGTAAAATACCAGGTATGATAGTTCGCCACATAAATTGGCTGGTTTTACCTTGTGTATCTTTAACGCTATTTTCTTTTTACAGCACTGTTTGTTGGGATAATAGGGTTCCATGTTTACAGTAATGTTTTACTGTGATTTTGGTTTAGTTGCAGATATAGTTACTTTCCATTTCTTACTCACATATGGAAGGAACTATTGTATATTTCAGTAATGTAGTGTATACATTATGAATGGTGTCTATAAGGTGTTGTTTTCTATTATTTTTCTATTACCGGATTATTACCGCATTCACAATATTGGCCAGCTATTGAAATTCGATGATTTGAAATTCGCTGGTATTCACATTCACTGAAACACATGTAAGCTGTTTTCATCTTGATGTTCACAGTATTAAACCTTTGATGACTGTATATATACACGACTGACTATAATCTTCAATGATTTACTATGAAAACATGATTTAGGAGATACAGGCTAGAATTGCTAAGCAATACTACCAGGAGCATTCTGCAAGCCAAGAGGAATAGGAACATTGTAAAATAGCAGTGCATGCATTTGTAGGACAAATGGTGTATCTGCCTTTTTGCCCTGTAAAGGTGTCAACTATTTTATCTGATTGCCTGTCAGGATCTTTAAAAGAAAAAAAATATATCAGTCGTTTGCTGGTTGTTCCTGCTGATATCATCCAGTGCTATTACCCACATCAGTTTAATATACACAAGCTTTCTAATCGTTGCCAAATGTTGACACGGAGTAAAAAGCTCTGCAAATTGAGTGGCTAGGAGCACATGTGGCAAATCATTTTTGAGAGTTTGTAAAAAATCCTTGCTATCACATAGCAAGGGCTAGGAAGTTAATGCATTCTCCATGGTGTACCTTTCAGCTAGGGATGCCTTTCTAACTGTTTTTATTTATTTAGTAATTTATTTACATTTATTTACTAAAAAAATAACAAAGAAATGGGGAAAAATAAAGGCAGAAAGGTACCCCTAACCAAAAAGTGCCCTAGGTGGCTACCTAATTCTCCTGTGCATAAGACCAGCTATGCCAGTTTGATGTCAAATATCTTACATTAGCTTAAACATGGCACTGCCATTTTTAAATCTTTTGGAGTTCATAAGATATGCATCCCTCTCAGCTCTGAGCTTCCTATATCTACCACTTATCAATTATCCCCCAAATTATAAGTACAACAGTTCAGTTTTTCTGGAAATTACCAGAACCCCAACTATAGGACAGCTCATGCAAAAATCCAGGTTAATGGTATGGGAGTCCAGGCCTTAAGCCATTTAAAAATATGAACCTACACTGGTTGAGATTTTATTTGTCCCTAGAACAGAACCTATGAGCCTGATAGTATAATCTAGAAATAAATGAGATGTGGTGAAGCCTCTCTGTCACTATCCTGCCTGTCCTGAAGGTCTGTTGGTTTAGCAGAGAGCTTTTTAAGTGTAAAAAGCTAAAGATGGAAGCAGTGGTCTGTTGATATCATTATAACTAAGAAAAAGACAACTAGGCAAGTTAGTAATATAGGTTAGGAGAGAGTTATGCTTAGACACCAAAATTATGCATAATTGTTGCAGTTTATAGTTTGTGTTTGGTTTCAGTTGTATATCCTTTTATTATTTTGATTCTAACTCACCCAGAGCACATGTCCAAGAATGAAAAAAGAATACGATAAATCTGTGGTCTGTAAAACAATGTGTTTCTACTTGCAATCCAAAGTGCACAGTTTAAAACCTAGTTTATTTATGTGATGGTTAGGAAGTGAAATTAGGGGACAGTTTAACATTTTACCAGATACTGAAATGCAATATTTATCACACTGGATTAATTGAATATTTGTAGACTGCCATGGACATGAGGGTGGAAAGATAAGTTTTGAAAAAACAATACAGGTTGGTAGAAAATTGGTTCATTGATTAAAATCATGTTCTGATTATGCATGTTTGGTAAGTATTATAATTCAGTAAAATGAGGCATGAAATAATGTTGCTTTTAAAAGACATCTACTGCCAGAGGATCAGCAGCAGGAGACAGACTGTGGATTATGGACAGTTCACTTGTCAAAGCTGAATACTACAGGTAACACTGGCCTTTCCAAAATCTCAGATACATTTTGTGAGGGAGTCTGGATGCAAAGATAGACATCTTCTATATCCAATGTTACCATATAGGGAGGGATATTGTTCTATCAAGGAAATGAGAGTCTTCAGAATCAGAACCCTAAATGATTGTGTATTTAAGAATCAATTAACATATTCAAAGTTGACTCTGAAATTTGCCTCCCAGGGTTATTAGGGAAAGGGCTAAAATGGAGGTAACAGTAATTTTAAAGACTCCAGCTATGTCTGCCCTTTTCCTACTGCATTTGAATCTTAATTGAGCTTTATATAGTGATATGACAACATTAAAGAGGGAAATAGCCCATAGCAAATGTGCAGAAATGTCTTGGCTGAACAAGTTAAATTTTCCTTCACAAAGTCTAGAGATAGTTGTAATAGGAAAAGGCGGGCCTTGACTGGGAAAGAAAAAGAAACAAAGTAGGAAATTATGTCAGCTGATTGATGATTTAGGAGAAGAGGTAGAACAAATATGTCAGCATTTCTTATAGCATTAACTCTAAAGTATTTACAGATAAGTGGACTGAGTGGCTTCACTAAATTAAAATATCACATACTTGTTGACATTTCTTATAGCATTATTTCTAAGATATTTACAGATAAATGGACTAGCAGCTTCTGATACTTAAAACATCACAAATCTGTCAGTTAGTTATACCATTACCTCAGAGATATTTGCAGATAAATGCACTTAGCACCTTCAAAAAATTTCACTATCAATTATTGTAACAAATAATGTTTTCAATATACAGTATAAAATACACTGAAAGGCTGCATATTATTTCTGAAATAGATCTTGTCCCACTTAGCAGCAGACTTGCATAGATGTAAGCATCATGTGTCCCTTAATTAATATAGTACGGTTGGAGAGACTCCAGAGATTCCTGGCCTTTGTCAATACAAATAGATTTAAACAGTTAGTCAGAGTACTCACTGGGGGAATAACATCTTGGATCTTGTCCTTACTAATATGGGAGCATTTTCCAACATCCCTTACATATCTTCATAACTTGTTTGGTATGACCATAAAGCAGTCTCCTTCTAAATTAACTGAAATCAGAGATCCCTTTCACCCAAGTTAACGTTAGAAATTTCTTTAAGACAAACAACCCACTCCTAAGTGATACATTGGCAAGCTTCAAATCCAAACCAAACCTATTTAACTCCCCTGACTACACAGAAATGTACACCACCACACTATAGCAGCATGTAAACAGCTACAGAGGAACAAGTCAAAGGACAAACCCCAGAAACAAACCAACATGGTGGAACCATAATATCAACAAGCTTTACAGTAAAAGGAAAGGAATTTTGACCAAGAAGAGTAATTCCTAGAATGTTAGAACTATTGCCATTGAAATAATCAAACAACACAGGAGCTTAATAAAATCCATTAAAACCAAGATTTAGGCTAAAATAGCTACCCAAGCCAAAGACAATCGCAAGCCATTTTTAGTTATGTTTGTAATCTCAAAACCACAATGTAACAATGCACTGAACTGATTGAGAATGATGTTACCTACACTGAGATACAGCAAACCTACTAGCTAATAAATTTAGCTCGAATTTTACCCCTCTGTCCCTCTGTCTCTCCCTCAAGATATATCTGAAACTGGCTTGCCACCAGCTATCACACAAGACCAAGTCCTAAAAGTGCTATCAAAAGCTGAAAATAGTGCAACACTGGATCCTGACAATATCTCTGGATGCATCTTAAATAGCATGAAGCATGATTTAGCCGCACCCCTAACAACACTGTTTAGTCTCAGCCTCCATATAGGTTTTGTACCAAATGAATGGAGAACTGCTGCAGTCATTCCCCTGCATAAGAGAGGACCTTCCACAGACCCAGGCAATTACATACCCATAAGTCTGACCAGCATCATATGCAAAGCCATACTAAGACCTATCATGAAAATAACCAATCAGGACATAGAGAACCTCCAAACACTGGACCCATCTCAGTTCGAATTCATAATTATCAACCATGGGATGGGTAAGGCCAATCTATAACCAAATGGGATAGATTATTTTCAGCACAAAAAGGGAAATTGGCTAGGCTTAAAATGGTCTATGAGGGCAGCTAGCCAGGTACTTAAATATGAACTTGATATATATATATATATATATATATATATATATATATATATATATAAAACCATAATAGTACGTATCAGTGGACATTTATGCATGATAACATTGCTACACATTATTGCAGGCTGTTCAATCAAAAAAAAAAAAAGACACAACCCCCCCCCACACACACACACACATGCACACACACACACACACACACACACACACACTAACATACATATACATATGTGTGTAGATATGTACATACGTGTGTGTGTGTGTGTGTGTGTGTGTGTGTGTGTGTGTGTGTGTGTGTGTGTGTGTGTGTGTGTGAGTGAAAGACAGAGACAGACAGTAAAAGTCAGTGCAGCACAGAGGAACAAGCAACTGACATTTGAGAAAGGCAATATATTACAACTGTCTGTGCATCCAGAAGAGTATAGCATATTCATAGGTTCATAGGTATATACTAGGCTAATGATCACCATGGCCTTTATAAACCTAGCAGTGCAATCCAACCCAGTTGTGTCTTAATGTATCATAGGTGTTTTTAAGGAGGGGATATGTTAGGAAGTTTCTAGAGGTTATGGAGGGTATGTTAGTTAGGACATTACTGCCTGCCTCTATCTATCAGAGACATGATGGACAGACCCTGGGTGAATTCCGATGTCCCATCCATTGGTCAAGGTTATGCTGAAATATGGTTAGGGATGGACTCTGCTTCATGGTCAGTGGAGAGCCTGTTCCACAGCATAGGGATCCTCTGAAACACATATCTGTCTCACTAACATCAGCACAGAAGGTACATTCTTTGTAAACAGAGCATGGCAGCCTGTTAACCCAGCACTAGAGTAGAGCAGAAAACATGCTTCTCACATACATGCAAATGCACAAACACTTACACATGTACATATGCACACAGTTTTGAATATATGTGTATGTGTGTTTTGGGATAGAAATGGAAGAAACACAGACTTAAAATTTGAACTGCTGGTCGAAAGGTAATGAAGCAGCAAAGCAAACACACTAAATTATGCTTATTTAATTGCATTTTATAAGTGCTGTAGTCACTTATCAACAGCTTAAACATAAGGGTATGCTTCATACCAAAAGGAGGCTGTATACTCTGCTAGATACAGGTACAAGGAATGCTGGGAGAAGCTTTCTACAAAGCAGCAGGATACTCAGACTGCTATCCACACACCACTAACTGGAGCACAATAAATGCACTGAAAATTAAATGGAATGTGCCTTTCACTTTGATCAGTTATACCGTGAACCTTGAAGATGCAACATGCCTTCTTATGTCTCAGGTGTAGGTGATTTCACCCTTGAGGAGATGATTTACTACATGTTGTAAGTTCATATTAGGTGACAGCTTTGGTACTTAAAAGTATTAGCTGTCACTGAAATTCTTTAGCATTGCTGTTCATATAGACTTGACTCCTTTGCTTAAGTTCTACACACAATAAGCTGGCTTATTTATTATTTATTTATTTGTTGATTTATTTATTTATCTACTGATTGGTAACGAGGTGTGAAGACTGCTCCATACTCTTTTCAGCCACAACCCAGGCCCAGAGGCAAAAAACAGCTAGAACAAAGTTAAGGTATACATTGCAAATATTACAGAGATTTAATGGTTTACATGGGTTGCAAAACACTTTACTATACATGCTTCTACAGTTGAACAGATAAATTTAGTTCTCTCATCAGTTTCTGAAAGTTGCAAAACACCTTAGAATATGTACTTCTACAGTTGTATGTTCAAAACCAGCATTGGCACTCTGTTGCTCTTTAACATATGTCATATCCAGCCCAGCTGCACTATGATTTTCTGCAAAATGTTTACATTTTTTGCAAATTTCTCAGAGCACTCACTCTAAGTAGTGCATTCCATGTCCACAAATCCTATCCATGTAGTTTTTACATTTTGGCTGTCCACTTTCTTCAAGTATCACTGCTGTTCGTTCTGTAACTAAACCAAAACAACCTGTTAGAGGAAAACATAACATGTTCATTTTGAACTTGCAAGAAAATGATACTCTTCCATGAGTACTCGTAGCATCTAACATCTATACCCTTCAACAACCTCTCCCACTTCAAAAAGAAGCTCATACTTCAGTTGCTAAAAGAATATAAATACACCAGCTTCATCGACAATGCTTACGTTTCCCTCTCCTCCTGGCCAATACTATTCTCTCTTCTCAAACACATACATCATTACATGCTGGCACATTTTGCACAAATTTTGCACATATATGTATATATTTGTAAATTATTGTAATTACTGTATATTACTACTGTGACTTCTTTACTGACAGTACCTACCTTTTATAATGGCTTGAATGCAGTTAATGTCTTGTTTTTAACTGCTATATTCTGTTGTATATTTTTGAATGATCAATGTCTTTTTCTTTTGGCCCAGGTCATGACTGAAACGGATCCATAACCAGTTCGCCCACCTCATGAACACATGTAAATAAATAAATAAATAAAATATATAGCTAATTAGTTTGCAACAGCAATGTTAAATAATCTTTAGTGATAAAATTGGGCAGTATGAGTAAGGAAAACAATTTTATAAATTTCAGGCTGCATGAACAGAGTAAAAGTAGAAGGGATAATAAAAAGCTTCTACTTTGATTAGACCCATTATAAGGTCATATTTACTCTGGATACTAATGACTCGGTAGATGCTCAACAGCATAGCTTCCAAGAACACAATACTTGCCAAATTAGTTTAACAGAAGTCATGGGCCTGGTCACAGATGAGCTTGGTAAGAGTAACCCCAAGAATCTTGCTTACCTGCACTTCAGCAAGACTTTAGCAATGTGCTATTAAAAGGGTAAAAGGAAATATGTAGGGCATGTTATGGGGCCCTTATTGGTAAGGTGGATGGGGGTATGGGTGACTATTTTACAGGGTAGTTAAAGAGGAAGTTATCTTAATGTGAAACCAGTCAGCAGTGGTAAACATCAAAAGTGGTGTTTACCATCTCTCCTCTATGCTGTGTTAATCTTCACTAACCTTCAGATCTCACAACTGTCCAGACTTCAGCAATATTATAATAAAATAGATAAATCTGAAGTAAACTATAACAACAGAACACACCGCTTCCTCGCCCTCAGAGAACTAAACTGGTTAGAACTACACATCACCTAGCTCTTTCTCAGCTAAATATAACACACACACACTTCTCTATAAACCAGAAAATTGCGCAGGCTTTAACAGCTTAATACTGCATCACTCCCCCAACAGAATTTAAAGGTCTAGAGAAAAATCACTAGTCACTATAACCAAATCGTCTCATGCTGCAGGTGACCCTCTATATTCAAATGGTGTAGATAAAGTATGGTACCAGATCGCATTACCATTGAAATCCATTGAGAATGCAAAATTATTTAAAATACAACTAAAATTTTACATTGCAAATCAATAGATCTGGTCCAGTACATCTCCATGATAAACTCCACTGTTATCTTCACCTTGCCATATTGTCAAACTATTCCTCTTCATTCAGGTTCCTGTGCCACAGAACCAGTCTTCACCAATAACTGAATAGTTTTACTTGCATGCCCATGATATATACATTGCTTTGTAACACTGTTCACTCCCCACCTCTATATTTCTAACATATACATATATATATATATATATATATATATATATATATATATATATATATATATATCCGATCACCAAAAATGAAAAACTAGTGTAAAAACAAGAAAAATGGCTCAGGAAAACTGACAGCGTCCACAAACGAGATTTAATAAAACCAATGTCCTTTAAAAACCAATGTTGTGATGGAACTAAGTCCAAAATAATCCAGAAAACAAGAATCAGCAAATCCAATTGTAAAGCGCTTTTCGTCTGTTAGTATAAACAGACTTCTTCAGACAAATGCACTTCGTAAAACAAAGGGAATTTTAAATGCAGCAAAACTAGTCACATGACAGGTGTTACTAAAGTTAACTCTTTGAAGATCGCAAGATCGCAACACTGCTGACTTGCTTTTCACCTTTTTTTTGAAAAAGAACAATGTGCAATAATCAAAAGAAACTAACAGCCAGTAAATTACATTAAACACGATGGTTCAATGTGTTCCGTACATTTCAGTTGTTTTACACTCTGAATCTTAAAAACAAAGGTGTGTGTATGTGTTACTACAATGCAGAGTGTTACATCAACGTGTGTTGACACAAAAAATAACGTGCAAGTGCTAATGTTAAATGTAATATAAGTGCTTATATATAAAATACATTACCAGTACTTCTATGTATAAAATACTGGTAGGGCTATACTTTTATCCCAGATTTGTAATAAATCTAAATTTTATATATATATATATATATATATATATATATATATATATATATATATATATATATATAGGGTCTATGTCAATTAAACGAACGCTTGAAATGTCGAGCGTCATATAGTTGAGACCATATGCTCGACATTTCAAGTGTTTGAAGATTGACTTTTAATGGTGCCATACGGTGTAGAATGGGAGAATTTCCCTTTTCTGCACTGAAGTGCAGTCTCGGAGTTGGTATATTTAAGTAGGGGTGTATGGGGGGTGCAGTGGGGCTTGACCCCTGCTCGCACTGTTTAAGTATGTTTTTCTTTTTTTTTTTTTTTTTTTTTTTGTTACATATTCGAACTTTCAAATATCGACCATATGGTCTCGAGCATATGGTATTCAACGTTTTGGCAAGTTTGAATATTTAACATAGACCCTATATATATATATATATATATATATATATATATATATATATATATATATGGGTCTACTTCTAATGACCGAAACGCCGATTCGCCGACAGTGAAATCACCGACACGAAACGACCGACAACGCAGTTGACCGACACGCTCGAATCCCGACAGACGGAAGACTGACAAGGGGAATGTGTAAGCGTGACCTGGTAAGTATGCGATAGTGAGGGATTTAGGAGTAGGGAGCGGACAGGTAAGTGTGCAATACTCAGGGATGTAGGGTTAGGGTGTGTGATAGGTGAGTGTGCGGTAGTGTCGGAGCTTGGGGTTCGCGGTCTGCAAGTGCGTTAGGGTTAGGGTGGAGGTACGCAGAGTGTGCGGTAGTAACGGAACTTCGGGTTGGGTGTGTAAGTGAGTTAGGGTTAGGGTGCAGGTAGGAGAGTGTGCGTAGTGTCGGAGCTTGGGGTTCGGGGTGTGTAAGTGAGTTAGGGTTAGGGTGCAGGTAGGGAGAGTGTGCGGTAGTGTCGGACCTTAGGGTTAGGGTTTGGGTTAGGGCTAGTGGATATGTGTTGTAGTGTACTGTGTTGTTTACGTGTAGTGTGTCGGTGTTATGGTGTTCGGTGTTTCGCGTTGTCGGGTTTGTGTGTTGTTGGTTTTCTGGCGTCGGTGATTTCACTGTCGGCGAATCGGCGTTTCGGTCATTAGAAGTAGACCCATATATATATATATATATATATATATATAGGTCTACCTGAAAAAGCTTTAATCCCAAAATGCCGACGACGAGAACACCGACACCAGAAGATCGACAATGGAGAAGACCGACAGTTGAAAATTCCGATGCTGAGAACACCGACATGTAAAGGCAAGAATCGATAGGGATAGACGTTAGGGTCAGGGTGTGGGTAAGGTAAGTGTGCGATAGCAACGGTCTGTAGGGTTAGGGGAGGGTTAAGTGAGTTAGGGTTAGGGCGCGGGTCAGGTGAGTGTGCGATAGTGACAGACGTTAGGGATAGGGGCGGGTTAAGTGAGTTAGGGTTAGGGTTAGGGCGCGGGTTAGGTGAGTGTGCGATAGTGACGGACCTTAGGGTTAGGGTTTGGGTTAAGGTTAGTGCATAGATAGTTGTGTATGTATGGTTCAGTGTAGATTTGTAAGGTTTTTGGTATGCTTGTGTTGTGTGTGTGCTTTTTGGAAAGGGGATTTGTTTTGTTTGTTGAGTGTCGGGATTGTGGTTTGTCGGGTATGTGACGTTTCGTGTTTCTGAACTTTCGGTTTTGTGGTGTCGGTGATTTTGTTGTCGGTGTTGTAGCGCATCGGTGTTGTCAGGTAGACCCATATATATATATATATATATATATATATATATATATATATATATATATATATATATATATATATATATATTCATTTGTTCATTTGTTCGAACTTTCAAATGTTCGAAACTCATATGGCCGACACCATATGAGTGAACGTTTGAAAGGCCGACAAATGATAGCGGAGATCCCGCTACATTGCATGACTGGGTGTTAAATAAATTTGTTAGAGTCAGACTGTAAAAATCATTGAGTTATTCAAAAACAATGTCAATCAATAACAAACAATAATGCAGGAGAACTCAAGTATCTAACGCTCTAATGTACATTAGGAGGCAAAAAACCATACACAAACTTGTACAGAATTTTGTCTGCTTTATTGACAGAAGACACCATTTTTATATATGTCATTATCAGTTTTGCCCACCTCACTGGCGTGGTCAGTGACAGGGTCTTTACATCATAGTAACTTATGAAAAAGTGCTGTGTTGGTGTTTTTCAAAAAAGTCTTTTTCCCATGAGAATGTTACAGCCTTGCAAGCACCTGGTCAGTCACGATGACCTCCTGAGGATGTAGCCAATTCAAGGCTCTTAGATTAGTTCGAATACAATAGATGTATGTCTTCTTTAATGCCTCTCTTTGTCTTTCTTGTTCACCAGCTGGGCACTATCTCTGATAGTGCGCACAAGGCTATTCTTCTGGTGGAAGCAGGCAGAAGATACACATGCGAACAGATTTATTATTTTCTAACTTTGCAAAATAATCTTTACTTGAAAGACATGAGCCAGGCTGTGCTTGCACGCTGCCAAGGCCAAATTTCTGATTACACTGCAGCTTGTGCTTCAAGCAATAATATGCAAGTTTATTTCTACTATTATTCTAGTAAGACAGAATTAAATGCATTATATACTACTTTTCAAACTTTGTTCTCTATTATGGATTTAAGTACATTTATTCCTAACTAAAGCACACATTTCTCTATATATTTGACCACACAACTTATATGTGTTTGAATGTTTGAATACACATTTTCCCAAGCAGCATACATTGTAAACATATTTTCTAAGCAGCATACATTGTAAATATATTTTCTAAGCAGCATGTATAGATTTTTCTAACATTCTCCCTCCTGTTAATGCATTTTATTCTATTTGAAACATAAACAATATTATTTCATTCCTCAGCCTTTTTCTTTCAAGGACTTTCAGTTAAGTTAGTCATTGGTTTTATATTTCAGAAAAAGCATCATTTGAAATTAATCTTTTAATTTCAACACTTTGGTAAAAAGTTTCAGTAGCAGATATATCAACAAATTTTTGATTAATTTTTTCATGCAGGGAATTTCACAGTAAACACATGTTCCTATTAGGAGTATACCCACACAAATAGCAATTAAATGTTTAATAGGATGGAACCCCACCCCCCCCAAACAGATTCTGGAAAAAGTTCGTCAGTGGGTTTGGGCCTGGTTTAGTCATTGCTGATACTTGCTGAATTACCTCTAGGTGGTCATTGATTTCATGTTGGTTGTCTGGAATGTACGCACAGCATTTTTCTTTGTGTACCACCTCTTGCCGCTAGGGTGAAGTAAAGAGCCATTCGATTTTGTAGCACAACAGTTTTTATTGCATTCAGTTCATTAGTCACCAATTCTAGGGTGGAAAAAGTTGCATTGTTCATGACTTTTTGACAGCTTCCTCAGCTCCCAGATCGATTTGACCGCTCCATAGGCTGGTGGTATTCCTGCCCTGGATATAACACTGTTGCCCAAGTTCATATGAGTCAATTTACTTTTGTCTTTCACTGAATTATGGCCTTTTTAACCAGCTTCGATTTTACCAACTGGATTCACAGGTTTTTTTTTCACTGGACCTTTAGATTCTCGAGCTGTTTTTTTTACGTTTCGTATTTTACCCAAAGGTAATTCTGCAGTATGTCTTATTGCTAAAACCAGATAACCCAAAAAACAACTGCCAGACCAATTCTCAGGTAACCATTTATATGCCTTTTTCCCACAAATAAAATCATTACTTTGGTACTGATACGTGTTATCCCTGCATGAAACATTTTTTTCATTCTTAATAGACAATTGCTTAGTTAAGACTGGATTGTCACATACTGCATTTAATGTAGTTTTCATTGAACTCAGATATGAATCATGGTTAGTATTACAAACAGTACCCCCACTTTTGACTTTAATGTAACATTTATAAGACATTGTTATATTACCATTACTCCAGCCCACCTGGAGGGTATTACTTTGTAGAAACATACAACTCCTTTTGTGTGAACAGGTAAAAATAAAGCAATTTTGTCCTGTGATCTCACAGTTTCTGTATAAAAACTTTCCAAAGTCTCATTTTATCCCCAGAGGGACAGAGGACGTTAAAGTCTATTATATGTTGTTGGTATAGCTGTACAAACCCAGCAATTTGAAACGTGCATAGTTTCTGTATACACTTGCTTCATGGCCAGGTACGTGTTAAAGTTTGGATGCCAGTCTATAAACAGTTCATCACGTCTTCTCACTTTCACTTGTGTGGTTGAGTGCAGGAAAAACCACAATAAGAGAAAAATTGTCACACTTATAGTTAACAAATGCACAGTTAAAATAATTATGCTATAGTTCTTGGGTTGCTCTGCTTTTTTTGTTTTCTTTACTCTTGGCCATTTTGCCCTTGTCTATCAGTCACAAAGTTTTTATTCAGCTGACAGTTTTTGTCTGAAAAGAGTTAAACTGCAAAACAGATTTATTTATAAGCAGTTTCTTTATATAATTAGCTAGTGAACTGTCAGCCTCCAGCTCTGCAGGCATGAGAGCTTTTACTGAGGCACATAATATGCCCTTCCAAATACTACTTTAAAGGGGATCAAACCCTTTACATTTGTTACTGTTTTCATGCTCAGCAATGCTAGAGGTAAACAGCAAATCCAATTCTTTTGAGTCTCACTCATTAACTTTCTTAACTTTTTTTTTTTTTAAAATCCCATTGTACCTCTCCACCAGTCCTGCTGACTGTGGGTGGTAAGCACAGTGATTCCTTAAGGAAATCCCAAAAAAATCTCCCAAGTTGTTGAATTGTCTGATTGACAAAATGTGTCCCATTGCCACTATAGATTCTTTCCGGTATGCCAAGTCTAGGAATTATTTCCTTTACTAGGGCCTTTGCCACTGTTGCTGCATTCGGATTCCTGGTTGGAAAAGCTTCTACCCATTTTGAAAACATATCTATGATCACTAAACAGTATTTCTTTCCTTCACATTTATTCAACTCTATGGAGTCCATACAAATAGTATGGAATGGATATGGTGGTGTAGGGAAACTCCCTTGCTTGTTTTTAAATGCTCCTTGTGCATGGTGCTTGTTACAAGTATGACAAGCTGCACAAAATTTTATTGTATAATTTATGTATCCATATGTTTGGAATATTTTATTTACTAACTGTACCATCCCCCCTGTTGAGACATGGCTCTGCCCATGGCTCAACAAAGCTGCATATCTAAATAAATTAGACGGTAATATTGTTTTTTTTCCTTTGGAAATGTACAGTCCATTCTTAAAAATTGCACCTTGTTTTACCCAGTTTTGTTTTTCTGCTGTTGTAGTAAGCATTTGCATTGTTTTTAACATGTCTAAATCTAAAATCTCAAAGGGCTGTAATTTTTCATTAAAAAAAATAAAGTTTCTGAGTCTGAGGCTGCTTGCTTTGCAGCTGCATCAGCTCGTGCATTATCTTTTGAAATCTTATCCTGTTGTTTTGTATGAGCTACACATTTACAAATAGCTACTTTGGTAGGCAACTGAATAGATTCTAATAGCTCCAAAATAAATTGCGCATGATTAATAGGTTTTTTACTGGATGTAATCATCCCTCTATTTTCTTTATTATTGTGCAAACACATGCACTGTAGAAAAAGCATACTGATTATCAGTATATATGTTTACTTTTTTTTGCCTTTTACTAAAATACATGCTTCTGTCAAAATTACCAGTTCTGCTGCTTGAGCATACAAGTTGTGTGGCAAAGTTTGTGCTTCTAAATTTTTAGTGTCTGTAACTACTGCATACCCCACCAGATTTTTCCCTGTAGGACCCCTTCTGCATGAGCCATTCACATAATATGTCACCTCAACATTATCCAAGGGCATATCTGTAAGATCTTGTCTAGGTAAAGCTAACTGTTTATATGAGGTTGACTCAGCAGTATGGTCATACATGAAAGATGTCTAGCAGGAGAAAGGTATGCAACTTTTTCTTGTGGCAGAATTATTGCAACTGCATGAGGCATTCTCAATGTGAGAGGGTGGAATAACACCACTGAGGCTGAAGCCTGTACTGCCATTGCTGCTGCAACTACTGCTTGTACACAGTGAGGCAAAGATTGCACCACTGGGTCTAACTGTGATGAATAGTAAGCTATGGGGCATTGCTTATCCCCATGTTGTTGCTTTAATACTGATGTCATGTACCATTGCTTACAATCTATGGTCTAAGAAAAACGTTTGTGATAACTTGGAAGTGTTAAAACTAATGAAGAAGCTATTAACTGCTTCAACCTGCAGAAAGCCATTTCTGCTTTTGTTTTCCATTGTAAAATAATTTGGTACCCAGTTCCAACAAAATTAGTTGTACCTAAGAAAAGACATTATTTCTTTTTAGTTGTTGGTTTGGGTGCTTGCAAAATTGCTGTTTTTCCCTTTTTCTTTCCCTTATCTAGTATTTTATCTTTATTGAATATCACATATCCCAGGTATTTAACCTGTGTTTTTTTTCCCAAAGTTGTAACTTACTTTTGTTTACTTTGTGTCCTTGTATTAATAAAAATTTTAACAATGCTACTGTATTCACCCTGCACTGCTGCTGGGTGCTGCTAGCAAGATGTCATTTACATAAAGTAAAATTTGACTACTTTCTGGTGGGGTAGACCCTGCCAGGTTGCTAGCCATTTTTTGTGCAAATATTATTGGGCTCTCACAATATCCCTGTGGTAGTCGAGTATATGTATACCTTTTACCCTGAAATGTAAATGCAAACCAATATTGACTATTAGGATGTATAGGTATTGAAAAGAAAGCATTGCTTATATCTACCACAGTAAAATACTTTTGTTGTGGCTTTAAATCATTTAACAAGGTATGTGGGTCTGGCACCGTGGGTGCTTTAGGTATTACTGCATTATTTACAGCTTATAAATCTTGTACCATCTGCCATTTCCCGTTTGCTTTTTTAACAGGAAATAGGGGTGTATCACATGGTGAATCAGGAGATTCTACCAGTACTCCTTTTGAGTAATGCTGCTTATTATAGGCTTAATTTTTACTTTTGCATTCTTTTCCAAAATGTATTGTTTTTTTGTGGTCTAAAAGCTGACTTTGGGGTAATTGTAACTGGTCCTGCTGCTTGAATAAGCCCTACATTTAACTTGCCTGTTGACCACAGAGTTGTTGGAATTTTACACAAGGCCTCCTCTTTTTTTTTAATAAAATGCTAATCAGCTGTCCTTACTAGATTGCAAGTGTACAGCTGTATGTGTCTGTGTCAACCAATTCAGTTTTGTTTTTATATCCCTTGTCCTGACATTTTTAAATCAGTCTGTTTTCCCATTTTGTTACCTTTTTTCTAAGTCTGCCCATTTAACACTTTTGTTTTTGTCAAGCTGACATGTGGCAGTCTATTGGACTTATACAATCTCATGAACTCCTGAGGTAATGAACAGCTTACTACACTGTTTCCTCAGTATCCCAGCATAAAGTTTGTAATATTAATTTGTCAGCAGGATTTTTACTTATATTTCTTATTAGGTCCTGGTGTGCTACAGTAGTATGGAGTACAATGTAACAAGTGCTGCTGATCAGTGTCAAGGGAGGGTACCTTACTGATGGCTACGTTTATCAGTTCTTTGGTTACTGCCCCTGGACCAATCATAACTAGGTCCTGGCTGTACCAATAATAGGCTTCACCCTCTGATCACACCACAAGAGCATTCATTTGTCTTTGTGCTTTCATACCCTGCATGGTAGGAACTACTGCTATGCCAAATATCTGCACAAGGTCTTTTCCCAGTAAGTTTACTGGATATTTTTGCAGAAACTACAATTTTACTTTTCTGAGTCATACCTGAAACAGGGTCAGTTATTGCTATATTATGGGAAAGTGGTTCCCTGTATAGCTGTCCATTTGCTGCTTTTACTAATATATAATCAGGTGATTTAGAATGTTTTGGTAACTTGGAGGGGTGTATCAAAGTCCGTGACACTCCTGAGTCACACAGGAATTTGACCTTTCTTCCCTCCACCAGAAGTGTTACTTCTGGTTTTGTATTTGCTAGGTAGAGCTCCAGGCTCAACAATGCTAAATCTAAAATTTTATTTTTATTTTTATTCTCTACATCTGTTTGTACTTCCTCTATTCCCTCTACTACATTCACATTTTCTTTTTGTTTATTAACCTTTCCTGATGATTTTTGGTGATTATCACTATCATATAGTCAGTCCACATTTCCTTTATCTTCTGTCATTGCTTTCTTATTTTGTTTATAGTCCCTAGCTAGATGCCCTTTTTACCTGACTGTAATACAAATACTTCAGCTCCGTCTTCAGCAGTGAAGACTTGTGCCTTTTTTTTCTTTTTACTATTAAGGTGTCTTTCAGTACGTCTAGCATACTCAAGTAAGGCTTGCAGCCTGCTTGTTCAGTGATTTATCATATGCCTTGTAATAAAACTACTAACAGAGGCAATGCAACCTTTTAAAAATGTATATATTTTTTTTAATTGCTGTTTTAAGCATTTTAATAATCTAGCATAATATCCATTTACTGTCTCATTTCCCTGTTGTATGCATTAATTAATGCAAGTCCAGTCTGCTCTAAGTTTTTATTTTTTAGAGATTCTGTCTGTTAGACCTTTCACTCTGTTGTCTAAAAATGTTTCAGAATTTTTTAAGCTTCTGTTTTTTTTCTTTTTACAATTTGCTTCCTCAATCCACCTATGTGCTTGAGGTATGCCTAGTTGGTGCTGTTTTTCTTTTGCCTGACGCCCTGCATCAGATTAAAGCTTGTTTAAGGAGTTTAACTAGTGAAAGTTTATCTAGTTTACTATCAAATTTATAGTTGTTAACACATTTTGCAAAATATCTCACATTATCTGCTTACTGCAATTGCATATGCTTTACATTATCCGTTAGTGGCGGATCTCGTGATCTCTTAGTGCACTGATTTCCCATGTCTTAAAAGACTGTTACGTAACCCTTCTCTTGTACCACGTGGTATCTTATTTCCCCATATCCACAGTAGTGTCTAGAATGACTGTTTACTTTGCTTTGTTATTCCCTGATCTATGACTCAAGATACAATACTTCGACTCTCTCTCTCCCTGCTATCACAAACCTTAGCAATAGCACAGTGTAACCTGGTCCCTGATCTAAAACAAAGACAAAGAGGGAAATTCTTTTTACCTGAGCCTCCTGCTCTTACTGTTTTTCCTTGGGGCCCAGTCTTCCGCTTTTCAGCCACAGATCAGAAAGTGGACAGCCTCTTTACACACAACAATTCAGTCGGAGGTCTTTTCACTTTAAGAAGAACCATTTTTTTCGGCAGCTTCTCCTGCGCAGATTTATTAGCACTCATGCACTCTGTGACCTGCAGCTTACCAAGGGAATTCTGGCACGATTAGGACCAAAATGTTAAATAAATTTGTTAGAGTCAGACTGTAAAAATCATTGAGTTATTCAAAAACAATGTCAATCAATAACAAACAATAATGCAGGAGAACTCAAGTATCTAACGCTCTAATGTACATTAGGAGGCAAAAAAACATACACAAACTTGTACAGAATTTTGTCTGCTTTATTGACAGAAGACACCATTTTTATATATGTCATTATCAGTTTTGCCCACCTCACTGGCGTGGTCAGTGACAGGGTCTTTACATCATAGTAACTTATGAAAAAGTGCTGTGTTGGTGTTTTTCAAAAAAGTCTTTTTCCCATGAGAATGTTACAGCCTTGCAAGCACCTGGTCAGTCACGATGACCTCCTGAGGATGTAGCCAATTCAAGGCTCTTAGATTAGTTCGAATACAATAGATGTATGTCTTCTTTAATGCCTCTCTTTGTCTTTCTTGTTCACCAGCTGGGCACTATCTCTGATAGTGCACAAGGCTATTCTTCTGGTGGAAGCAGGCAGAAGATACACATGCGAACAGATTTATTATTTTCTAACTTTGCAAAATAATCTTTACTTGAAAGACATGAGCCAGGCTGTGCTTGCACGCTGCCAAGGCCAAATTTCTGATTACACTGCAGCTTGTGCTTCAAGCAATAATATGCAAGTTTATTTCTACTATTATTCTAGTAAGACAGAATTAAATGCATTATATACTACTTTTCAAACTTTGTTCTCTATTATGGATTTAAGTACATTTATTCCTAACTAAAGCACACATTTCTCTATATATTTGACCACACAACTTATATGTGTTTGAATGTTTGAATACACATTTTCCCAAGCAGCATACATTGTAAACATATTTTCTAAGCAGCATACATTGTAAATATATTTTCTAAGCAGCATGTATAGATTTTTCTAACACTGGGAGATTCCCCTTTCCTGCACTGTAGTGCGATCTCAGAGTGAGAATATTTAAGTAGCAGGTTATGTGGGGGGTACAGGGAGGCTTGCTCCCCTGCATAACACAGTTTGGTGTCGGCCATATGATAGTCGGCATTCTGAACGGTCGACATTCTGAAGTAGACCCATATATATATATATATATATATATATATATATATATATATATATATATATATATATATATATATATATATATATATATATATATATATATATATATATATATATATATATATATATATATATATATATATATATATATATATATATATATATATATATATATCTATATATATATATATATATATATATATATATATATATATATATGAAAAATCACCCCAGGAGCGAAGCCGAAGAATTAAAGACCAAATATCCTCTGTAGAGCTTTGTTGAAAGGGAAGTAAAATCCAATACAGTACGCCAACACGTAATGATGCACCGTTCGGTGCAAAAATATTCCTTGTAGTTACGTCAATTCGGCAAAACAAGATAAGTCCACAATGTTAGCAAAAACCATTCGGTACTGTGATAAATAACATAAGCTGTTTATTAAAGGATTGTGAGCGCTTTCGCGGGCATCACACCCGCTTCTTCAGACAAACATTAAAAACTCATTTTAAGCATCATTAAAAAGCATTTCAAATTAAGCTAACATCCAATACAAAAACAGTCTCCCACTCATGTGACACAAGCCCAAGAGTGTTTCAATGCGATGCTATCTTTTAAAGCAACAGCCTTTCGTTGTCCAACATAAATGCAGCATACGTTTTATCATGGACTTAACTCTTGTAGTTCTTTTTTGACGTTTACCATGAATCTTTCATCTACCCACATTGATTTTTTAGATGTAACAGTGTTTAAGGCAAACCAAGAGATTAACACTAAAGTACATCGCAAACCATGTTATAGAGTGTCATTCCTCCACAGAAACAGCATGCACCATACACATATCTTTAATAATATCATTAAAGGTCAGGCTATGCGAATTTCACGCCTTTCCACGATGACAGATGACTATCAGGCAGGCTTAGCTGAACTTAGTGAAGGATTTATCACGAGAGGATATACACAGGATGAAATCAATAGAGTATATAGGCAAATGAGTACCGAATGGTTTTTGCTAACATTGTGGACTTATCTTGTTTTGCCGAATTGACGTAACTACAAGGAATATTTTTGCACCGAACGGTGCATCATTACGTGTTGGCGTACTGTATTGGATTTTACTTCCCTTTCAACAAAGCTCTACAGAGGATATTTGGTCTTTAATTCTTCGGCTTCGCTCCTGGGGTGATTTTTCACATTTCTATTTTGTTTTCGTTCACGGCAGGGAGGCTTACATTCATATATATATATATATATATATATATATCTACATATATATATTTAATTGTCTCTGAATCTGCTTTACTCCTTACCTCTTAACTACATTATTAACATTCTTTGCCCTACCTAGTTTCTTCCCAATTAGGCAAACCATTTAAACAAAAGTAAAATTATATAAACAACATGACTTGTTACTAAGAACCAGTCCAAGTTAGAATAATTATATTCAAAATATCCAGAGGAGTAAATAACAGAATTACCACAGTTGGTAATGATGCTTATACAAGTGTAACAGTTAGGGACAGGGAAATCAGTTTTGATTAAACCTGGTAAAGCTAGCATTGATAATTGACAGGAATTCAGTAAAAAAATACAAAATGGTATACTTTCAGAGGTAAAGTGCTGATGGATGGCTTATTACTGGATTTCAGGAAAGTGAAGACTGAGGAGGGAAAAGATGTGGGAACAAGTACCACACCTAAGCTGAATAGTGAGAGGAGGGTGGAGTCAGAAGAACCAGATGTCATTTTGTAATATAGAGAACGCTGTTAAAGGCCATACTAGAAATAATATGTCCAGCTTTGAATGCCTTGTTGAAATAAGGATATCAAATCTGTTGAAAAGGTGCAGAGGTTGGCCACTGAGTAATGTACAGGGTGGAGTAAAAAGAAAGACTGAGAACTCTGACCATGTGAATTCTAAGGAAGAAGAGGCATAACATGGCCCTCTTATAGCCAATAGGGTCAGAATTGGGTGTGGAGCTAAGTAGGAAGAACAAACTGGAAGGTCAAATGCAGACAATTTGGATATTTTTGTTGTTGTTAACAGACAATAAAGGGACCTTGAAGCAACATGCTGGAAAAAAAGTGGTGAAGTATAGGTAAACAAATGAGATTTAGTAGTACAGGTTGGTATAGATGGAAATACACAGAAGAGGGGTGCCTAATCATCCAGTTACAATCAGGTGGAGTTAGCATACCACTGCTGTTCCTCCATGCACTTATTGGGATGTTCCTAAACTGTATGTCCCTCATTTTATGGAGTGGCAGGAGATTGATAAGCCTTATATAGGCCCAGGCCCAGGGAATCCACTTCTTTGTCATTAATTCTGTAATTCTGAATGCTATCGTAAACAAATGAATGCACTTTCCATGAAACAGTTTTAAAGAATAATTAATTTTCAGTTTGATAGTATGTAAGTACTACCCAGCTGTTATTATCTATCAAAATGTACCTTACTGCACTCTTAACCTCCACCACCAAGTCCTTTAAACACAGAAACACACCTCTCCAATTTCCTATCAAGAGAAATTGAAAATGTTCTGAAAGTCTTAGAAACATGTCTAGAGCTAAAAGGATCAGATGTGCAAAACTGTACAATGAATGTGGAAGAGAAACAGGTATATACAACCTCATAGAAAACTTATTATGGGGCAGTAACAATGCAAGTAAAATTTCACAAAATTACACAATATCACACTGCTATGAGAAAGCCTCCTATATAATGGTTAAAAATATGGCTTCTGAAAATGTATTTCCCAATTATGTTATAAGAAAAAAAATTGAAAATAACAATAAATAAGATCCATACTAACCAGCTACATTAGTCTATCAGGATAAAGCCCTATGACCCAGGCTAGCTGGAGCTCACAGTGGATGGAAAAGGGATGATGAGGTCATGCCTGTTCACCTTTATTGAGAAGACATGGAAGGGGTGGTGAGGACTCCTCATCCTATCTCTGATGAAGACTAGGGTAGGAAAGTGGCTTCCAGGTCAATTGAGTGGGCAGAAATGGGAATATGTCCACCCTGTGACCTAGGGTAGAGTCACTACCAGTGATCACATCTTGTTGTTCATCACAGCCTACAAACAGGTTATGCCAGTTCATTAGGGATAAGTTCTAACCCACAAAAATCCCAGGCTACCTCCTGAGTGGCAATGTTGGCTCTTAGGCTGTCCCACCTGTCCGATTGTAAGCCCCACTCAATGACATTCTTCTCACCAATCTGCATATGGGATGGTTGGTAATTCTTACCCCAGTAGAATTAAACTATAGACACATAAGAGATGGGATCATGGTAGAGGACAGTTTTATGGAGTTCAGCAATGTAGAGGACCAAGAGTTCATCCCTTGCATGAACCCACAAAAATAAATAAAATAAGTTCCCATATTAAATTAGAGTTCAACTAAAGATGCAGCAGAGCTCTGATACAGTTCAGTGTTTTATACCTTATTGCAAATTATTTCAGCCTTCTCAGAGACTATAGATGCAACCTTGTGATCATCAAATACATTTACACTTTAGTTTGCATGTTTATTTTAGAGCTGTTCAATATTTAAGTTAGCTCAAGGTAAATACCCCACTTTTGCAATACCAGTTAAACATATTTCCTAGCTGCACCCTAGTGTACCCAAGAATGGTGAGATCTTAACTACTATCAAATACAGAAAGAGGCTGCTGGAATGAAAAAAGCATGAACAAAATATTACCTGAGAAGGCCATAGGGAAAAACTAAATATTGAATAACATGAAAGTAAAGTACAACAAGGAAATACGCACGCAAGCGCGCGCACACAACACACACACACACACACACACACACACACACACACACACACACACACACACACACACACACACACATACACACACACACACACACACTTTTATTTAATTTCTCATTTTAAAACAAAAAAATTAAACTGTATATTGCAGGCATTCAGTTTCATCATATATATCAATCTGGATGAAAACAAACATGACCTGTAGCTAATAGTCTCTGTTTCTCTTCCATTGCCATTCTCTCTGTTAATCACCCTGACTCTTTCACCTTTCTTATCCTGCTTTCTCTTTCATCCCCATTGTTTCTGCTCCAACTAACCTATATCCTAATTCCTCTCCTACTAATACCCCCTCCTTACCCACCTCATCATCTTACCTATCTACTGTTATCTTAAACTCTCCACTATCAGAACTTTTTCTACTTATATATATTTTTTTGGTTATTTCTGCTTATACCTTTCCTCCTCTATTTTCTGCTCCTTTTCCGGTGACATCCTATCTCATTAATGTCTATATACATGTACTAAATGGGTCTATATTAGAACATCGAATATTTAACAGTTCAAATCACTAAAGGTCGACCTTTAGTGATTGAACTGTTAAAACATTGAATGTTCAGAAAAAAAAATAAAAACAACAACAAAAAAAAACTAAACGGTGTAGGCAGGGGGGCAAGCCTCCTGCACTCCCCACACCCCCCGCTACTTAAATATACCAACTCCGAGACCGCACTACATTGAAGTAAATGGAAATCTCCCCTTATGGAGATTTCCGTTTACTTGTTTGATGTTCTGCAGTTTCACTATTCTTATGTTGACAATGTCAGATTCAACATTGTCGGCTTTCGGGAATTTAATATAGACCCATCATTCCTGTTGTACCTCCAGCTATTACATGTTAACATGTCTTTTCCCAGTTAGGGGTCACCACAGCAGAACTCCGGTCCGCTAATGATTGGCAGTAGATTTTTATGGTGCCGAGTTGCCAGACTGACACCCAACCTTCAGCGAAGGCACACCCATTTACGCATGTCTTTCAGAGGCCACTTGACCGCGGGGAGGACATGCAGACTCCACACAGAAGGCACTCAAGTCGAGAATCGAACAGGAGAACCTCTTGCTGTGAAGCAACAACACTACCGCTGTAGCGCCGCGGCTTCTCAACATGTTAACATGTCTTTGACTTATGTACAATAATATAACTTCTAAAGTATGTGATGAAGGTCTTCACTATATTTCTCAATACTATCTGCAAAACAATGTTTAAAATTTTGATTTTTATTGTTTTTCTTTGTAAATTATGTATTTTATCTGGAGTTATTCTCCATGGGCTTATGCCGAAAATTGAACTTGTGTCCAGTCAGACTTTCCTAGTAAACAAAAGACAATAAATAAATAATAGAGCTGGACAGTCTGCATATAGACTCAGGCACTGCCAATTCACTGTTCACTGAATGATGTACTACAACAAATCACTTTTATATATGCATTTATTTACTACTTGTTAAGAGGGTGGGTTGGTACAAGACCCTTTTCAGCCACTACCCAGGCCATATGACAAAGGAAGCAATGGTTACACAAAGGCAACATGACATCAAACAAGTAACATTTTTATGTCTTTTATTATTTTATTTGTAGGGCATCCTCTTTCAATGCAGGAAACAGCCTTACATGCTGAGATACAAGGCTTGAGCTCCTGAGGACATTAAATTGACTTGTACAATATTTTGAGTTCATTTTCTTCAGCTGTTATATGAGAAAGCAGAACAATTTTAATGATAAAATCAAGACTCCATCTTATCAGGCAATCAAGGAGTGCAGCAGTTAGTATTTCATTTAGAATACCAGGACAACAAATGAATGAAATGCAGAGAAGCTCAACAGAATAATGAGGAGAGGACCATGTAGAAAGCCATAAATTATAAACACATTAGACAAACAACGTTTTTCAAAAATGAACTTAACAGCTACTGCCATTAGTGCAAAGAATGATACTTTTTCTTAATTACTGTGAAATCTGATTATATAAAGTCCTTTGACAATGGTAGTTTGCAACCTGATGCTCTCTGATTTGAACAAACAGAAATTCAGCGCTTGTAGCAGCTGCAGTTGAAAATTTTATGTAGTATCCTCGGTAGCTTTGGCCATATACAGTACATACTATTTCATAAAAAGAGGTGGAGGTTAGCGAAGAGTTATTAGTCAGCTATAGAACAAATCAGCAGGAATTAGTTTGTAAAGTATTTTAATGCAGGAACATTTGAGTTTTATATGCATATGTACATACACACACACACACACACACACACACACACACACACACACACACACACACACACACACACACACACACACAGATTCATGGACATGTGCACATCCACACAGCGGACTGCCCCCACACGCATATAAACATTAATTCACTCATTTTCCTTTAATTTTATCTTGTATAATTATGTCATCGTCAGATAAGAAAAAGGACAAGAAAGTAATACTATTAAACACACATTTTTTGAAAGTTAAGATTCTAATCATTTTTTAAGAATAACACAAGCTTCAGGGAAAGTGTGTGAGACACACTAGATGCACGCTATACAGATAAAGGCACATAGTCATTGGCCTTATGCATTATTATACCCATGACATGGTGTCAAATGTATCTGATGCACAGAGCTCTTTCATGTTTTACTGCCATCAGATCATGCCTCAGTGAGGTTTCTGAGGTCATCTTGCGTATACTTGCATCACTGGATTTTTATATAAAATAACTAATGAACTGCCACCAAATAATACAACAGCAGAGAAAAGGGCATTGTTTTATATTACAAAGCTCACTGCTTTCTTTATAGAAGTACAAATTTTTTTGTTAATTCTGTCAGTCTGAACTCAAAAATGTTAAATGAATCTCATTGGATTATCTCATCACTCATCACTCCATAACCATCACTCAAAGATTTGTGGTATACAAAGCAACATTTTTTTCAAATACATTTGAAATCACTACTACTGAGTTCTACAAAAGCTAGGTGATTTCCTTGTCAAAGAACAAATAACTTTGTTGATTGAATCATTTCTGTTTAAACTCCTAAAATGGAATGTTACTGCTATATCACAAGCAAACTATTAGGTATCATGGTAATAGTGCTGAACACTAGCCCCCTAGATGCACAGTGTTATAAAAGGAGTTCCATCATGTCTCCCTTCATATAGATCAGGGAAGTACATATCAGGTTATTTACATCCATGTGGAATATGGCTGAATCATACTGGTACTTGTGGTACAGTGACCCAGGTACATGCATGATTTGGCAGATGCTGGCCGCTGATAGGCAACTGGCCATGACTCTCTCCTTTCTTAGCCTGTTGAGTAGGACGTCTGTGTGCCTCCTGTGGCCAAAATATTGGGTTGTGTGGTGACTTGCCTTATGGGTGTAGAAGTGTTCTGTATCTTTATTAATGGAGATACTTGTCACAGAGAAACTCCTTATTTTATGGAACAGATCTCTTTATGAGATTCTAGTGCCAGCTGGCTATCTCCCCAATACATTGTGCATCTCCATGGTGTGTCTTATGTATGTTTCTTGTCCTGTCATCATTCAAGATGGAGTAGTCCCATCTTGCTGTTACAGACTATAGAGTTCTTGATAAATGAAAGAATGTATCAGTGCAAGTTCCCACCCACTTCTATCCTCAAGCTAGATTATTGCTCAAAAACAAGCAAACAAAATAAACTCTTTCTCCAAAATAAACTTTGTGTTGAAAAGCTTGTCCTGATGCTCTGCAGAAGGCATAGATGGAAACAGCCTATAGTAATGCAGTGAGTACCACAGACAATCTACAACATACTACATACCTGGACTGTCACCTACTCTCCTTAGAATCTAGCAATGTCTGAAACCTGTCTCCATTCCTCTGCCCTAATTTTATTTCATTTTAATGTGTTATCTGGAGTAGAATTCTTATCCACCTGGTCATTTTTCAGACTCATGCTGTAGTTTAAAGAAAGACTGGAAACACTATTGCTAATATATGCAGGAAAGGAAGTAAGCATGATGGGAAGTGAAGAGGTGCAAGGACAGTTTCATAGTTTCTTAGAGTCACGGTTTGGTGATTAGTTGTGTTCAGGTCAAAGAGGCCAAATCAGGACACAGAACAGACTCAAAGATAGTTGTAGTAAAAGCGTGAGAACAGACCTATGAAATAAAAGTATTTATGAATGTCAGTATTGTTTCAACACTTTGAATGATAATCAGGAGCTTATTGCAGTATTTAGTCAGTGATATTGAGATAAAGCTCCATCCCTTAGTGGTGTTAACCTTTTAAAGTTTGTATGACATATTAGTAAATCTGTAGCGCTGCCTAGACTTTCAAGTGCCAGTAACAACCTTAATTTGCTGTGACCAAGTGCCTGGTAAACTAAGTACAACATCCCCCTTATATGCCACTGTGAAATGGAAACGAAGACAGATGAAGCTTAATCTATATTCTTCTTCTTTTGGCTTTTCCTGGTTAGGGGTCGCCACAGCAGATCACCTGTCCGCTCATGATTGGCAATGGAGTTTTACGGTGTCAAGTTGCCAGCCCGGCACCCAACCTTCCACAGAAGGCAAACACACACACACACACACAAATACACACACACACACACACACACGCACACGCACTCACGCCTAGGGCCAATTTAGAGTGTCCAATCCACCTACAGCATGCCTTTGGGATTCCTTTTCAAGCAGAAATTATTTTGTTAAATTTTATTTGAACATGTTCAAAAGAAAATAAGTTCCTTTTAGGGTAACAGCAGATGGAAGAATTGTACTTGATGACTGCTGTTATGCAAGATGTGGATAGGCTCACGAGGAAGTTAAGAGACTCGGTAGTCATAGATACACAAAAGGTCCCACCAGCCTCATTGTCTTATTCCTGAGTTAGTGTTACTGCTGAAACACATCTTCATACTTACTATTATGCCTTTTATATGGTCGACCACTTCCAGTCAATTAGTACCCAGAACAATAGGGCTAGTAATTCATGTCGGACTGAAGTGCATCACCTTACCTTTATTGTCATTCAGATCCGGATCCTGTCTTTAAGTTGTTCGGGAAATTAAATAGTTGTCTAAAGAAAAGTGGTCTTCCTCACAGGTAATTAGCACAACAATTGTTATGTCTGCATATTTTGCAATCCAGTGTTTGGATAAAATTGGAAAGAAGGATAAAATAAGATTAAGCAAAATAAAACCAGGCCAAGGTGAACACTACAGCAAACTGGATTCCACTCAAAGGTACGATTATGGAGAAGGACCCACTGCTTTCTGAATGAGAACCAAGTAGAAATTCACTTAACCAACAGTGGCTTAATACCATGACTAATGAGAATGCCAGTGATGACCCTACGTAGGAAAAGCCTTAGTAAGACACAAAAATGATAGCAACAGTAAGTCTCTTGTCCATTGCTAAGCTCACAGGTTCATAAACCTGAGCCAGACGTGATAAAGTAGAGCAACCCTTCAAAAATGCATGTTGCTTAGAGGTTTTAGCCTACCTTTTTAAATAATTTGTAAATACTTCATTGTCATAAATAACCTGCATTCATGTTTTCTTGTTTTTGGAAATGAATAAAAATATTTAAAAAAAAAAAATGCATGTTGCATGATATCATTAGAACTGCAATACTGGTTACTGATTTCAGGAAGAAATAGCAAACATCCTTCACAGCATTTACAAAACATCGCTGTGAGATTAATTGGTCTGTAATTCTCAACTGTATCCAAATATCTCCCCTTATGTTCTGGGATATCATATCCCCAGCAAAGTTGTCTGGCCCCATGGTACAGTTAGATTGTATTTTGATTAGTTATATAGCTGTGCTCCTTGTAATTATTGGATATGCAAGGGAAGATGGGTGTATTGTATGCACATCACTATTTCCAACAATTCACATATTTTTAAAACGTCTTCTTGAATACTTAGTCATTGGCTAGATTTCCCTTAAAGTTACCATTTCGAAGTACAGTAGCATGTCATAACCACTTAGCTACTTTGTTATTTTCTCTATTCATTGCCCCTCAAGTTATGCTTCCTTTCATATTCCACCAAGGAAGAGAAAATGTATTCCTAGAGACCTTTATATTAGTGATGCCACCACACAAAAGAGTGTTTACAAGTTGATTTCAAATGTGCTCATCTATGCCCTTTCTTTCTGCCTTAAAACCTCGACCAGATCTAAATTACTCAGATTGTAAACAGCAGTGGATCTAGAAGGGCTTCCTGGGAAAAGTATTTTAAAATCAAGGACATTTGATCAGAGTTACCTAAAGAAAAAAGAAGTTTGAAGTTCTAAATAACAAATCCAGTCTGTTTTTTGTCCTGTGTGGGAAAAGTCCTGAGCTTAATATAATTATACAGTAACATCCGATCAAGGAATTCTTTTTCCATACAGGAAGAGTGAGAATACTAGGGGCAGATAAAAGCTAGTATTTACTACAGGAAATGTAATTTCAAGGAGATAGAGCAGGAGGGAGATTACATTATTCCATTGTTTCAAAAGCAGTTTACTTCTATGAAATGGGATATTTTAAGTTGTAATCTAAATGGTTTATACCGCAAAATTTTCCTAAGTGACATTGGTAGAGATTTCAGGAATACTACAGAGAAGCCAAGTTTCATGCAATTTGCTACCTGGGATAAATAATGCAGGCCCTGAGGACAGAATGGACCTAAGGCTATAGATGTAAGGTGACAAGCTAAGATTAGAAAGGTATTTTCTTGAAGTAGATAGTGGGATAAGGACAATAAAAAGTAGCTTGGATCTTTGTTACACAGGAATGCATTTTTCTTTGGTTAGAACTGACCATTGGTGTTCTTTCTTAGTGCCAAGGTTGATAAATGTTGTTTGAGATGGTTGGGATGGGTGAAGTATTTTGTTGCTTTGATGTGGAAGAGTATTCCAGCAGAGAAAAGAGAGTTCTTTTTCCTATGGCCATCTTCCCTTCAGGAAAAAAGAAATGGGAGGTCTTTATTTGCCCACAATACATGTACTGACATTAGAGTAAGTAATGTTAACATCGGGTTTGAATTTAGATTTTGTTCTAGCCACACAGCTAGATAACAGAGGTATGTGACAGCTTCAAGGGTTTTGGTTTACTTATCAGTGTTGACCCAAGAGATAAGAACCGAAGATAATATTTGCTGTGCCCAAAGAGCATGGACTTTTTTTTTTTTGGTGTTATGGATAAGCTTGTTATTACAATTTGAGGGACCTTTTGCTAAGTGTTTTATGAAAGAGTGCGACTGGTGTGATCTATAAATGTCCATGTCATTTGTATATCAAATTATGGTAAACTGGGGTATGTCAGTGGGCAGGTTGCTTCAAATATAGGGAGAATACAGAACCTTGGGGTGTATTCTTGTTTAGTACAGTAAAATGGATACTCCGGTTTAAGAAGGACAGACCTAAGGAATAGTGCTGTAGTATTGTTTTTTCACTACCAGCAAAAAGCAGTCTATCTCCTTTTCAAACTAATCTGAAGGCATTCCAGGAGGAGGAATAACACTTACCTCTTTAGATATTGATAAAGCAAAATATCTTGTTACTGCATCCATCTGCCATTAATGAAGTAGAACCAATAATGTCTTCACAGACACTTCTGGGAAGACCCTTTCAATTGAGAGATTTCAGTTTTGACTGGCTTTAGCCGGGAAGGTCAGCTATGTCTATATACATATATATATAAAGATAAAGATTTCTTCCAACAAATCGTACTACTCTTTACAGATAATTAGAAAGGGGCACACCTAACCTATGTGACTGCATACTCAGCAAGAGTCCATCACATGCTAGGTATAATGGCTGCCTTTTTCTGCATCTGGCAAGGCCCCAACAATGCAAAAGCACCCTCCTCAGCCTCAACAGACAAATAAGGCAACTTTTCTAATCCTCCAGTGGCTCTTTTGAGAGAAACTTAGCAAGTACAACCAAGGATAACCATAAGGCCTTTTACAATTATGTACATAACCTAGAGGGTAGGGCACAAGCATGTGCAGAACTAGTGGGCAATGGTATCACACACACTGACCCCACAGAGATAGCAAACCTGCCAGCGGATAGGTTTGGTGAAAATTTCACCCCCTTATCCTTTCCTAACTTACAACAAACCTTCCCCCCAAACCCTTTCCCAACCCTACATATCTGAAGAGCAGGTCCTCAAAGCCTTGTCCAAGGAAAAAAACACAGCCTCTATGGGACCAGATGACATTTCAGGATGTCTTCAAAACAGGCTAAAACATGAACTAGCATCATCACTAAGAACCCTTGTCAATCCTAGCCTAACCACAGACTTTGTTCCTATGGAATGGAGAACAGCAACAGTTATTCCCCTCCACAAAGGTGGCCTAGCAACAGACCCAGTAAGGCCATGGAACGTATCATTATGGACCTCATAAATAAAGATATAGGTGACCTCCAAACGCTGGATCCTACACAATTTGGCTTTGTGAAGGGCAGATCCTGCCTGTTAAATCTGGTGGATTTCTTTGACAATGTGACCAAGGCCATTGATCAGGACAAAATATGCAGACACAGCATACGTCAACCTGGAAAAGGCTTTCAACACAATCTCACATTCAGGCATTAATGATAAACATAGCAAACTGAATGTAAACTGCCTTATTGTAAGATGGATTGCCAACTGGTTCACAAACCAGACACACACTATCAAAGTGGGTGACTCCACATCCACCAGCAGACCTGTTGCCAGTGGGATGCCACAGGGGTCAGTGCTGGGTCCCTTACTGTTTTCCATATACTTCTCAGAAGTTCAGGTCAAAACTAAGGGGTTGTGGCTGGCCAGGTTTGCAGATGACTGCAAACTAGGTGCAATCATTGAATCCCCAAATGATATCAGTATACTCCAGGATGGTCTCACGCAGACCAACGACTGGTGTATTAGTCACATTCTCAAACTGAATGCAAAGAAATGCATCATCATTCCCTTCAGCACAAACAATGTCTGCTCACACTATCAGATCAACAAGAATACCCTAGGTACCCATGAAGTGGTAAGGGACCTGGGATCACATGTTGACTATGAACTTAACTTCAACCACCATGTGTCTACTGTAGTAAGGAAAGCTTTCGACATGGTACACATGATTAGTAAAGGCATCACCTTGAGAGAAAAAGAAGTTATAACCCCCTATACTCAGCACTTAGCCAGCCCATAATTGAGCATAACACCCCATTTGGCATGTACCGTACTAAGCACATACAGCAATTAGAGACACCTCAGAGGTTTCTAACAAATAATATCAAGGGGCTTAGGCATGTGCCTTACATTGACCAACTTAATTCCCTGTCACTATACTCCATATCATATAGACTTCTTAGGGGAGACTGATGCCTGGCCTACAAAGCAATCCTATTCCCAAACCTAATGAACTTGCTGCATACCCATAAATCAAATGGGACTATGGCTACCCATTCTAGGGACCTAAATATGGCCTGCAACATAAATAGGACATGCTGTAGGGACAGATTTATCTCCTAGCCACTGCCACTTCCTTGGAACAGACTATCAATTCATGTGAAACGGAGCACCTCTATGACACTGTTCCAGAGGAATCTAGACTAGTAGATGGAGCACCATAAACTCTTATCGGGGAGAGAGCCTACAACTCTCCTGGACATGGGCAGTCATCATTAAATGCAATCTTGGGTATTGACTAGCATTTCTATGGTATTACATTAGGATGAAATGGCTAGGCTTAAAATGATAGCCTAGGGTCGATAGCCCAGTAATCTTCTATGACCCTATGATCCTATGATGAAATAACTACTGAAAACTGTCCTCTTTATCCATCTTTTCACTCAGGGTTTTAGAGTATGTTGTCAGTCACCAACTCTAACCTTTGCTTATATCTGTGGACTAATCCCTCAGATAAAAATCACCACACCACTGATAACCAATAGGCTTCTTTGAGCCCACACTTCTTTTAAATTTTATTTAATTTTTTAACAGTGAACCTAATTAGATTCACTATGACTCTTTTTGTGACTGACCAGAGAGCAGTGTCAGGTTAACCGACTTATTCATAATTGCATATAAGACCAATGGAACCTGGAGGAATCTGTCCCAGGACTGCACAATGAAACATGATAACAGTTTATAGTATTAATCCACTATGGTACACTGCCTTATATTTTCACCCAGATAATTAACCAGCATGACTCACCACCAGCAAAGGTAACCAGGGGTCCCAATTAAATGTTTGTTTTCTCTAAACCTCCTTGAAGTTGGCTTGGCAAATAAGTTATAATAATACAGTGCAGTAAAAAAAAAAGATGCAAAAATAGAATCCATTTAGTCAATCCTTCTCTGGCAGCACCAAGGAATTCTGCATGAGAGTTAATCTAATGTTCAAAAGCAATTCGACTAAATACACTAGTCTCTTCCTCCTTCTACTCTTAAGGGAGCTCTTCCTCTTTCTAGGCAGATATAAAGCTACTCTCCTTCTGTATAGATGGACTGTTAGCTGCTTCTAGGTCCTGATTTTTCTAAAGATGGATAATGCTTACTTGATGTGCCTCTCTACCTGCATATTAAAATCTCAAAGCTCGAAATGAAAAATAGGTTAGAAACTATGGTATGGTTGGTCACCTAACTCGTGAATACCTACAGATGTTATCTGCTATCTAAGTCATACTCGTCAATGACTTCAACAGGTCATTAATAAGAACAATCTTTCCATGACGGCTAGAAAACATGTGTTATTCCTTTACACAAAAGAGAGGATTCCACCAAACTTAGTAACTAGTATATCATCTCCCTACTTAACCACTTACCAAAAATTCTAGAAATGTTAGGATAACATCTGAGCTGTGCAAGTGGAAAGAACAAACATGAAAGCATTGAACCAGGCTGTCCTTGTAGTCCAATACTGGGATGTCACACTCAATGTTGAAAAGGGCAGAGTATGTTCCAGGGTGTGACACTGTGATCTCAAAAAATGTGTGACAATGGGACATAAAGAAAAGACAGTTCAAATACTTAACCAGTGCATGGTGCACCTTGAGATAATGTTGCATATTAACTATTGTAGGAAATAAGGGAATGGCTAACTACTCAGTCATAGGTACCTCTGATAAATAACAGCTGTAGCTATGGAGATGCGGGAGATACCTCATCATGTGCATGCTGTTAATAGCTACTTTGTCTGCAATGCTAACTTCAAGTGTGCGTCCTTAGTAAGAACAACAAGCATCAATTTCAACCTCAAACCCGAAATTGCATTGATCATATTAATTATCCGTTTACCAGTTTAGAACTGATGTGCTTCTTTTGCCAGATATGTTCATCACCTAGATGTTTTTGTCAAGGCTGGATCTGAAAAAGTGTAAGTTGTGCTGTTGCCTTCTTCTGAAATTATATAGAAGGAAGCACATCTGCAGTAGCATCAACCTTCATATTATTACAAAGACCTTGACTGTCGTAAGAGGGATTCTGTTTAATTTATTTGCATTTTTCTGGAGGTGGAGAGGAAGAGGGAGCTGTGAGTTTGAAGACTTACCAATGGACTATGGAAGATCCTGTAAAGATTAAAGGAAATGTGGAACAGTAGAAATTCAAGGTTCTTGAGACCTTAATTTGTAGAACCACTTTTAGGTGAAGAAACACCCTTAGATATTAGATGTTACAAAAAGTTGATTAATTCCTCTCAGCTCATCTTTAATTACAGTACAGGGAATAATTATATCTGAAGAAAAATGGAGTGTGATACTGAGAAGGTATGATAAATTAAAAGTTGTACCTATTATATGGGTTTAGTGTATGAGGTGGTTGCATAGGTGCTTCAAAAGGAGGTTGAAGACTGAGGAAAAACAAAAATGTGACAGCATTATGATGTTGAAATTTAAAGGTTGCAGTATGTATATAAAATAATAATGTTATGTTAAGCACTGTTATATAAAGTCTATTTCTGCATGTACTGATAAATGTTCTAGTATTTTTGTGAAGATTGTTTTGTATTGTATGTTTTGAAATACTCAGTAAAACAATATCAAAAATAATCTATACCATATCAAGATAAGTGAAGATTTAGTATTGCAGGTTTAACAACTCAGCAGCTGAAACATAAGTTCATAAGTCATTAAAACAGTCTCCACTGATTCCACCAAATCAGGATCATACAATAAGGTTCCAACCCAGATGTCCAAATTATGCATAAATTAATTCAGACTACTTGATGTTCTGACCCATATAGGAAGTTTGTTCCATAACTCAAGAATCCTTAATGTTCTAAAATATTATCTCAAGCTAGACCTAAATGAATTCCTGTGCAACTTAAATTGATTATTTTAAGCTATGTCATACCATAATGTAAATCAATGTTTAATATTTCTTGTAGTGGTTCATCATGAAATACTTTGAATGCTACTATCTGTTTACTTCTGATACAGCAGTAATGCAAAGAATATAGTTTTAGCTGTTTGCAACTTTCCATGTATATGATTTTTATAATGCTATTGGGCAACCGCTCTTCCTGGTGGCAAGATCTTTTAACATTATACTTAACTGTTTTGTGGCCCTGCATTGAGTTGCATCTGCATATATTCCAAAGAAAGGGTTATTGCTAATTAGTGCACCCAAATCCCTAAAGACATCTACTTCCTGTAAACTTGAGATTTTTAAAAAGTTTGCATATCTTGTTTTAGGATTGCCAAAATACAGCACACAACATTTACCACTGCTGAAATTAAAGCCAATAGATTCAGCCCAGGCAGTTAAATCTTGCATGTAAGTGTTGATAAGTTCCATCAGTTCCGCTGGAAATCATAAAAGTGATTTTAAGATCATCAGCATATTTGTTAATCCAACATTGTTTATTGTAAGGTATGTTTGCAAATACAATATTGAATAGTATGATACCTAATACTGATTCCTATAGAACACCAATTTTTTTGATAAATTATTAGAATAGGTACCTTAAACAACAACTGAAAATTATCTACCAGTTAGCCAGGACATGACCCAACTGTTTAGGTATGGATTGATATTTGCACTAACAATAGCAATGTAAATAACTGATGGGGTTATGGAATCAATGTCCTTGGCTGATGGCAATCATTTTTCTAGAGCTAATGAGATCAAGCTGTAAAATTCTATTAAGTTGGATAAAATTGATTTTCCTTTAATAAAACCATGCTGTAAAAGGTCTATTAACCCAAATTCAAAACTGTTATTAATAATGTTGATAATGTAATGCTCTAAGCACTTGTCAAGAACTGATGTTAAACTCACAAGGCAATAATTCTTTATCCCTTCTCTGTTATCTTTCCTATGTATTAGGGTAACATGAGAAATTTTCCATGAATTTGGAACTGTTGCAGTTTAAAGTAAGCTGCTAAAATAGGTTTTAGTAATGGTACAATAAATTCTCTGATAATGAATAATAAAACTGATGGGATATTATCAGGTCCTACAGATGCTGCCTTTTTAATACAATAAATTGTCCTCCTTATACTATCAATACTAATTTGAGGACAAGGACTATCCACTGAACTAAAGCAACCTTGTTTTTCATAGTTATCAGTGTAATTAACAGAATAGACTAATTTCATTAGCAATTAATATAGGATCATGAATTATTAAATTCATTACCTTCAGAGAACTGATCATGAGTTGATTTATGATGCTCTGATTAATACATTTATGGCAGATTTTTGTTTTATCATTAGTATCTACTTTTCATTTAGTGGTATGTTCTCTATAATTTTTAATTTTATGGTTTTACTAATTTATTTAATTTCATTTTATTGAACCTAGTTGGGTATGTTTATATGTACTAATAATTATTTTCTTTTTTGTGGAACCTTCATAGATTGTGGTTCCACCAGTGAGGGGATCTAAATAAGGATCATTTATGTCTATTAGTGGCAGAGTTCAGAATATTTTCCAACATTTGGGAAGAAATATAAAAAATAATCCTGATGATGATCATCTCTAGGTTAAAACACTGCTTATGTTTGTTAGCCAGCTTTAGAAAACTGAGAAAATGGACAAAACTAAAAAAAGCAACCCCACTTGATACCAGGTGTATATTATTTTGTCAAAAACTACTTACAATTAATGGCTGTTCATTAAACACAACTCATCAAACAACAGTTCACTGAACTTTCACATCAGTGAACATTTTTCATAAGGAAGGGAATTACTTGTCCACCACAACGACTGTCCCCTCACACTCCCCCTACTTATATGTACCAAGTCCAAAATCACACTCCAGTGGTGAAAAGGACAAATTTCTAGTGATGGCAAATTAATGCCCTTCTCTATGAAAAACATTCGTTGATGTGAATGTTTGATGAATGGTTGTTTGATGCATTGTGTTTGATGAACAGCCGATCACTATAAGTAATTTTCAACAATATAATATAGACGCCCATACATATGCTCTATAGCAGATGATTAATGTGTAGAGAGAGCCTAGTAAAAAATAATTTGTCCTTCTCCTGGCAAAGAAGAAGAAGCCAAAAAAAAGCTTCTACCATGTTTGGCATTGCTAAAATACCGCTTATTGTACAGGTTCATAGGTTCATTGGTGTGCACTAGACTAATAGCCCTGGAGCCTTCACAAGCCTAGCCATAGGATTACCCTGTCATTGTGGCACCCGACTTTAGTTTCCAGTGCCTCTGTCGAGTAGAGCCACTGGAGTGATCCCTGGGGTGAATTTTCTATTTCTCATCCACTCATCAAGATTTATCTTGAAGAGGGCCAGTGAAGTGCTCTGTTTGACATGTATGGGAAGTCTATTCCATAGCATGGGCAGTCTCTGGGTTATGAACCTGTCCCTCCAGCATGTTCTGTTGATTGTGGTAATGAGGTTGAGGTCCCTGGAGTGTGTGGTGCGGAGGGATTGGGATTTCTTTAGATGTAGCATTTCTAAGAGAGCTGGGTCAGACATGACTTTATAAGTTAAGCAGAGATCGCCTCTAAGTAGAACAAGTGTTTAAGGCCTAGGATCCTCTTTATGAGGTACTTTTGCAGCATCTCCAGTTGTTGCAGGTGTCTAGTGAGGTACATGCCAAATGGAACATTGTACTCGATGAGTGGCTTAAAGAGGGAAGAGTAGAGGGAAACAATAACCGCTTTCTTCCTGGATGCAAAACCCTTAGTAATGAGATGTGCCACATAGAAGGACTTTCTGACCACAGTGGCAGTGCGGTGGTCAAAGGAGACGTTGATGTCAACCTGTGTTCCCAGATCTCTTATAACACCTCCTGTGTTCAGTGGACTACCATGGGAACTGAGTTTTTCCCAAAGGGGATGACGATACATTTTTTGGCATTGAGCTTAAGGCCATGGTTCTGACAACAGTCGTTGGTCTCAGTGAGGCCTTTCTGTAGGATGTCAACATCACTTGGGGAGTTAATAATGGCTCCCAACTTACAATCATCTGCAAACTTTGTCAGCCAGAGTCCCTTTGTGTTGGACTGAACTTCTGAGAAGAAGATACCAAACAGGAGGGGACCCAGGACTGATCCCTGTGGGACTCCACTCATGACTGATCAACAGTCTGACTTGGAGTCAGCTACTTTCACACTGTGGTTTCTATATGTGAGCCAGTTTGCAACCCACTTAGTGATATAGGGGTTGATGCCTAGCTTAGTGAGTTTTTCTATGATTCCTGAGTGAGGAATGGTATCAAAGGCCTTGGCCAGATCAAGGTAGGCTGTATGAACCACCTTGCCTTCATCCACAGCTCTGGTGACTGACTCAAAGAAGTCAACCAAGTTGAGCAGGCATGACCTACCCTTCACAAAACCAAACTGTGTGGGATCCAGAGTTTGGAGATTCCCTATAGCCTTGTTTATTAGGTCCATGATAATGCGTTCCATAGCTTTGCATATAGGACTTGTCAGGCTAATGGGGCCCAGGGCCTGTAGTCGCTCATCCTGGGATGACTATAGCAGTGTGCCATTCGGTAGGGACAAAGCCTGAGGTGAGGCTGTGATTGAACAGGGCGCACAGGTGAGTTGAGGTGCCAATTCACTTTGTAGTTCATGTAGAACACAGCAACGGATATTGTCAGGTCCCATAGAACTTGTATTCTTGGCTTGGACAGTGCTGTTTTAACCTCTGCAGCAGTAATACTGGGTGCCTGGCAATCTACTGGTATTGTAATTGGTCCCTTGGGGGGGTGAGAGGGGTACAGTTGGCACTGAATCTGTCAGCCAGTATACTGGCAATATCTGTTGGCTCGGTATAGGAGGTACCATTGTGCAGTAGCTCAGAGCAAATCTGGGTATTGCCATGGAGGTCCTTTACATAACTACAGAAGGCCTTGTGGTTTTCTTCACTATCTGCTGCAATTCTGTTTTCATAGCTAGCTTTAGAGGATTTGATGAGGGATCTCAACTTTTTGTTGAGGCTGATAAGGGAGTTTTTCCAGTCTTGGGACTTCACCTTATTCCGCATCAGTTTCCTCCTTCTGTTATAAAGTTTGTTTATGGCAGGGGACCACCAGATTGGCTTACGTTTTTGGAGGACAGCGTCTTGATTCTATTGGGTATGGGGAGATCCATGCATTTGTGTACGTGTTTGTACAGTGCATTGGTGTATGATTTGGCAGTCATGCAAATATTCTCCATTTGCATGGGTGCTGTGAAGTTAGCCACCTCTGTTCTTAGCAGCCCATTGTTAGCTTTGGAGTTGTTTTTCATGGTGGTTACCTCTGCGGAGGGGGGGGGATTTCCAAGGTGATTAGTCTGTGGTTGGATCTAACCAGGGAGGAGTTGTCTATTGGTGTAGAGCAATGGTCACCCATGTTAGTAATGACCAGGTCAAGGATGTTGCTACCACTAGTGGGGGTAAGATTGAGCTGGTCCAATTAATGAATTCCAGGAAACATTGGGCAAATGTATTTGTGCATGAGTAGTTTTTCCAGTTAATGGAGGGGTAGTTGACGTCACCCAGTATGAGTTACCCAGTATATCACTTTCTTAAAAATTTCAAACATAAGCAAAATGAATAAAAGCCAAAATAAAACAAACAGCAGATAAACACATTTGAAGAACAGACAATCAGTAAAGTGAACTCAGTCAGTACTGAGTCATTTTCACTCAAAGCTCAATACACATAAGTGAAAAGTTATTGTAGATCAAAAGCAACATTAACAAACATAAGCAAGGCAACACAAATACATAAATAGAATGACAAAGATACTAAGTAAAAATACCTAAAGAACCTTATGGGCCCACTATATATCCATTTACAATCCTCTGAGATGGAAATGAAAAATGAGAACACATTCAAGTTTATACACGTACACGTACACACACCTGCACAAATGCATAATACAAAAACTATCTTAATAGAAATTATGCAGCATAAGGGAAAGTTAAAAGCTGATCTCATTACAGAAATAATGTCTCCACAGTGCCCATAATACTATTGTGATGAAATAAGTAAGTGAGTCTTAAGTAAGAAAAGTACTTTCTTTTATGTGAACAGAAAGGCAATTCCAAAGTAATGCAATTTGTGTCTGTCAGTGCTTGAAAAGTAGGCCAGACAACAAAGTGATGTCTGCAAGGAAGAGCTCATTTGTTGTTGCTGTTTGTCTTTTCGTTTTTTCCCGATTAGGGGTCACCACAGAGCTCATTTGTTGTACTGCTATAAAATCTCTCCCAGAAGTATGATTTTCTATTTAATAATAATAACGATAATGATAATAACAACAAAACAACAACAGAAACAATAATAACAGTAATAATAATAATATCCATCTGTCAATCAGGTAGGCCTACAGGACACACAGTCCCTTTTCTGGAGTGACCCAGGAGATGAGCAATGTCTGGTTAAGTGACTTGCACAAGGTCACACAGAGTGTAAATGAAGGCTGAGGGAATCAAACCCTGTGCCACAGGAACTACACCTCACTATCTTAACTTCTGTGCCAACTGCCAAGCTATTTAGTTCAACAGCACCTTACACTTCACTATGATGGTTCTCTGTTGCCTAGTATCTTTCTACTTGTCTCTCTGCTTCTACAAGTGCTAAGTATTTGTGATTTCACCTCAAACCCTTCCCACATGCATAGCCCAATGGAAAATATTTTCTTCTGCAGTTCATTTATTTGTTAACTAGGGCAAAACACTGATCCACATAGACATTGTTTAGGCTCAGCCTGGGAACACTGTCTGATTAAGTGACTTGCACTAAGTCACTCAGATAGTCAACTGGAGAATGAGGAAATCAAATGCTGGACCACAGGAAGTGGCTTGTTAATATCTCATAGGCTTAATCATCTGTGCCAGTTCTCTGGCAATTGCCTTTCCTTTATCTCACTGGTTAGCTGAGGTCTGAAACACATAATACAAAAAAACACAAGAAAAAATACCTGCCACATTTTCTGTTTCTTTTTTTTTTTCTTGCTGTCTAACTCTGTTGTTTATTTTTTATGTTGTTTATTGCTTTTTATAGTTTTTGTGTCTGTTTTCCTTCTCCCTGCAAGAAATGTATAATTCCCCTTACCTTTCTTCACTTCTCTTCTTTTATCCTGTTATTTGTTTTCCTTCTCCATCATTTCCTCTTCAAGTTTTTTTAAATAGTCTCATTCATACATAGTACACAATGAAATAAAATGACCACTGAATGCACACACACACACACACACACACACACACACACACACACACACACACACACACACACACACACACACACACACACACACTCTGAAGCCTAGCTGCCTCAACCAGCACCCTATGACTGTACTGCAAAAGAGTGCCCTGCCCTAACAGCTCTTCAAATGAACAGCAAACATAAGAAAAAAAATGCTAATACTTTACTGTAATAAGCTGATTGCTATTATAGTTAGCTCTATCCCCCACCCCCACCCTCAGCTTTTCCATCAAAGACTAAAAACAAGCAAAAAAAAAACAAAACATTTGTTCCATCTACTGGCATATCAACCAGATGGATAATATGCCCCTCCTCCTCCCCTGCCATTCAGGTCCCGTTTCTGTGCCCCGCTCTTGCACCTCCTTCCACACATTTTATTAAAAAAATATATATTTTAAACTGTAACAAACTGCTTGCTACAGATGTAGCAAACAGTTGCTACATTTTATACCATGCCTGCCAGGAGCTCTACAAGACTCATGTTACAATTAAAAAAAATTGTTCTTTCTTTAAACAGTAGCAAACTGCTTGCTACAAATGTAGCAAACATTTGCTACAGTTTATACCCTGCCTGCACAGAGCACTACAGCTCATAGGTTTTAGTTAAAAAAGAGAGATTTTTTTTTTTTTACTTTTAAACTGTTGCAAACTGCTTGCTACAATGCAGTGAGCAGTTGCTATGGTTTAGACCACACAAAGAGCACCAAAGTGCTTAGGTTTGAAAGCAGATGCAATACTGGCTTTTAAAAGCCAGTATTGCATTACAAAGATCTGGATTAGCTGATCACCCCCCCCCCAACATTTTCCACCAAGTGCAGTTGCTACTGTCACCCCACCCCAATTACAGTACTGCACACACACACACACACACACACACACACACACACACACACACACACACACACACACACACACACACACACACACACACACACAAAAATCATGCTTTGTTTTAGTTTGGTAGTATATGGTAATTTTCACTTGTTTCTCAAATATAACTTAGATGTGATACAAGCAAATTTGTCCCAAAGCTAACTGTAATTAGCTTATCTATCTCTCATCCCCAGAGGAATATGGCAACTGGTACAGTTTTTAGAAAAACGTTTTTATTTTTGGCATCCTTCCCTGGAGAAACTGAAATCCTGGGTAAGCTCTTGGACATCCTCCTCAGTAACAACTATTTCACTTTCCATGGAGAGTTTTGTAGACAAACCGCCAGCATAACCATGGCACCACTGGGAAATGGAAGGAGGAGACAGTGTTCCAAAGTAAGTACATGGATTATATCAAATGTTACCTGCACTTTGTTTTTTATCCATCTGTGAAGACAAAATAAAATAAAACATTTTTTTTCTAAAAACTGCACCAGTTAGTCACCTTATTCCTCTGGAGAAGAGGGCTAGATAATCTAATTATGGTTGGCTGTGTGTCAGATTTGTTTGTATCCCAATCATTTGTCTTGAAATCCAGGTCCCTGGACTACAGGTTGGATATCACAAGCTTCCTTCAAGGAGTAGATCTTTGGTATTGTCTTTCTTTAATGCACACTGATAATGCAACGTGGCTACTATATAACCATTTACTCTTCCTAGTGCAGTCACTGACTGGCTTTTAAACTAGACATTCCCACCTCAACCAGTCCTTCAACAATATGTCAAGCCAATATATTCTATGAAATTCGAGTGTTTGCATACATGCATTTAAGGTTTGACATGGCACTGACAAGAATGAAGTAGCCAAGTTCACCTTATTTGTTAAATATGTTATCTGCTTGTTGCATCACTTCTAGGAAGTAAATGGGGCACAGAATAAGTTGCTAGTTAATGTCCGCAGACCCAGAATAAAACAGAATACAATATTTTCAAATAAGAGACAGACAACATCCCTGATTGGCCTGATGGTTATTAGCTCATTTTGCTTATTTGTTTGTTTGTATTTATTTTTTATTTATTTTATTTAACAGGTAGTTAGGTAGATTGAGTTACAAGTGTTCATTTGCGTCCATAACCTTGAAGCAAATAATAAAAAAAAACACAAGTAAAGTAACATGGAATCCATTAAAATAACTAATTTTGTCAATTAGAAGCCATTTTATTGATGTTGAAAATGTAATATGACTACATCCCTAGCAAGTATAGAAAGGCTATTAAACTTTTGAAGTCTACCTATAACTTTTAGAAGTTAATAGTGCTTGTCATTAAGGGTAGCAGATGTGCTTCTGAAAGTGTGTATCAGACATGAGATTATGCTGGAAGTACAAGCAGAAAACAGTGTTAGAGCAGGTACATTTCTTGAGTACTGATGAGTCTGTGGGACATTTCATTACAATTCCTTTATAGTTAAAGACAATGAAAGCATGGGGAAGTTGCTGGTCTAAACAGAACAGAGTTTTCAATTCTTTTTGAAATGTGATATGATATGCATTTAGTAATACATTTTAAGTAGAATTCTAGAATTCATGAGTGTTGGATTTGGATGTGGCAGCCAGATGGTAGAGATAAGTTGAAAGTGATGACCAAGCAATTGTAAAGATGTATAGGAGTCTGGGATGGGATCTGATGTTTAACTTTATTTGCAAGTATGGGACAGTGGTTTACACAGAACAGGTTATACGACTTGCTAATGAATATTGAGATTGAAGTTTAGTATTTAGAGGGTTCATTTTGGGGAAGATGACACAGTACTCCAGCTTTGGGAGATACAGACACTGTTCTATTCTGAGGATGAAATGTTTGTGAATGAATTATTGGATGTTTTACTGTGTAGTTCAAGATAGAGTTAGGCAGATTTCATAAGCAGTTTATTTGCTTTTGTGGTAATTGATACTGGAATTGTTACCATTATTAATTCTTGGAATTTGCAAATTTTTTTGTTGTTGTTTTGTTGTCATCGTGTGATTGGTAGGCCTGGGGGAGGTGAACATTTGTGCAAGAGAGTCAGATCGGAGGAGAGGCATTTGGTGATTGTATCGCATTGTTGCAAACACTTTCCACACCTTTTGGCCCTAAAATTTGGACCGAAGTTCCAAAGTCAGTGGTGTTTCCATATTCATAAAGGATACGCAAACCTCCAGACTGGTAGCCCAACGTAATGCATTAGAGATACTTCAGGTGCAGCTAACACTAGGTAAGACAGTGATTCAGGTCATAGCCTGCTATAGGTCCCCAACCATGTCGCAAAACTCACACTCCACATTCCTAAGCACCCTGGAGAATATTAGGGTCCAGCCTAACAGTCTTATACTAGGCAACTTCAACTACCCCTCCATTAACTGGGAAAAGTACTCATGTACCAATACACTTGCCCAACATTTCCTGGAGTTCATTAATTTCAATGCTTTGGACCAGCTCATTCTTACCCCCACTAGAGCTAGCAACATCCTTGACCTGGTCATTACTAACATGGGTGACCATTGTTCTACACCAATACTCCTCTACTGCTGCTCAGGTTAAAACAGCACTGTCCAAGGCCAAAAATACAGCTTCTTTAGGACCTGACAATATCCCTGGCTGTGTTCTACATGAACTACAGAGTGAACTGGCACCTCACCTGTGTGCCCTGTTCAATCACAGCCTCACCTCAGGCTTTGTCCCTACCAAAAGGTGCACTGCTACAGTCATCCCTCTCCACAAAGGAGGGGCAACTAAAGACCTGGGAACTATCACCCCATTAGCCTGATGAGTCTGATATGCAAAGCTATGGAATGAATCATCATGGACTTAATAAACAAAGATATAGGGAATCTCCAAACTCTGGATCCCACACAGTTTGGTTTTGTGAAGGGTAAATCATGCCTGCTCAACTTGGTCGACTTCTTTGAGTCAGTAACCAGAGCTGTGGATGAAGGCAAGGTGGCCAAGGCCTTTGATACCATTCCCCCTCAGGAATCATAGAAAAACTCACTGAGCTAGGCATCAACCCCTATATCACTAGGTGGATTGCAAACTGGCTCACAGCTAGAACCCACAGTGTTAAAGTAGCTGACTCCAAGTTAAACTGCCGGCTAGTCATGAGTGGAGTCCCATAGGGTTCGGTCATGGGTCCTCTCCTGTTTGGTATCTACTTCTCTAAACTCCAGGCCAACAAGAAGGGACTCTGGCTGACAAAGTTCGCAAATGTTTGCAAGATGAGAGCTATTATTAACTCCCCAAGTGATGCTGACATCCTACACAATGACTGGTGTCAGAAACATGGCCTTAAGCTCAATGCCAAAAAATGTGTCGTCATCCCCTTTGGGAAAAACCCGAGTTCCCATGAATTACCACATTGATGGTAGTCCACTGAACACAGAAGGCATTATAACAGATCTGGAACACAGGTTGACAGCAACCTCTCTTTTGATCATTGCCACTGTGGTCAGAAAGTCCTTCTATGTGGCACATCTCATTACTAAGAGTTTTACATCCAGCAAGAAAGAGATCATTGTCTCCCTCTACTCTTCCCTCATTAGGCCAATTATCAAGTACAATGCTCCATTTGGCATGTACCTCACTAGGCACCTGCAACAACTGAAGAGGCTGCAAAAGTACTCACAAAGAGGATCCTAGGCCTTAAACACTTATCCTATATGGACAGACTAAAAAAACTCCAACTATTCTCTTTCTCATATCGCCTACTTAGAGGCGATCTCTGCTTGACTTACAAAGCCATGTCTGATGCAGCTCTGCTAGAAAAGCTACATCTAAAGCAATCCCAGTCCCTCCGCACCACATGCTCCAGTGACCTCAACCTCATTACCACAATCAACAGAACGTACTGGAGGGACAGGTTCATAACCCAGAGACTGCCCATGCTATCGAATAGACTTCCCATACATGTCAAGCAGAGCACCTTGCTGACCCTCTTCAACAGAAATCTTGATGAGTGGCTGGGAAATAGAAAATTCACCCCGGGGATAACTCCAGTGGTTCTACTCGACAGAGGCACTGGGAACTAAGATCGGGTGGCACGATGCCAGGGTAATCCTATGGCTAGGCTTGTAAAGGCCCCAGGGCCATCAGCCTGGTACACAACTATGAACCTATGAACCTGAGTTCTGAATGAGATTCATAGATAGTCCAGGATATTTGAACAACTTGGTCCTCTCAGAGGAGATTTCCCCAAACAGGAGAGCATATGTAAAGATAGCTTGCCCTTTGAGTTTTCTTTTGTGGTCTGTTAGCTTTTATTTAATTTGTCAGCATTTGATTGGTAGGCCTGGGGTGGGTGAACATTTGTGCAAGAGAGTCAGATTGGAGTAGAGGCATTTGTTGATCATATTGCATTGTTGATTACTAGACCATAACATTCTTATCAGCTTATAGAAGAACATTGATAATTCTTAGTACATTTGCCACTCTTCATTAATAACATAGATAAAGCAGAGATCCAATAACTTAGCCTTGAAAACTCCAGTAGGAGCACCATAGGAGAGAGGGAAGAATTATATAACATTCATATATCAAAAATATGAAGATACTATTGTAACTGAAACCTGTGAAGTGTAACATACCTAAGTCGATAAAGTGTTAGGGTGTGACATGGCATAGTGAGGGATAATGAGTTTGAATGCTTTTGCCACATTGAAAAGCATTGCTTCAGTATGACAACCTATTCATATTGCAATAAATACTATCCACACTATTAAAGCAGTAATGGTGCCATGGGCCTATAGAAGAATGCTGGTTTACATATAGTAGATTATGGCAGTCTAGATAAAGATTTAACTGGAAGGATACAGATTTTTACAAGTAGCTTTGAAAGGACAGCCAAAATGACTATAGGTCTGTAATAATAGAGTAGTGAGGGATGTGAAATTTTTGTTACGTGTATGATGGCGGACGAATTTCATACAAGTGGGAACATTTCTTACTCATTATTCTGCTCACAATAACAACACACTGAGAAGCACTAATTTGCTTATATTGCCTAAACTGTGCTAGATCAATCTTATTAACTAGTATATTATACTTAGTAGTTTTCAAATTCATAAAGTAAATCTGAGTTAACTTTTAAATATTTAATTATTTTATTTATTTATTTTACATTTGCTTACTGGGAAAGTCCAACTGGATATATGTCCATTTTCACCGGGGAGAAAAGCTCCAGTAAGCAGAGTACAATTACATTAGGAACAATAGAAACATTTAGAGATAAGTATAATTTGCAGTTTTCAGTAGGGTTACAAACATAGATAAAACATAGTAGACAAAATCAGAATCATGCAGCTTCAGTTTCAGACAATAATACACACATAATTTATACATTTATTAGAGTATATGATTGAAATGCTTAGGGAGAGTTTGCAGGATCAGTGGGTGGTGATTACTTGGGGTTTAAGCAGGGACATTGCCAATGCTGTTGGAAGTGGTTTGAGGCTTTTTTTGAACTGGGTTAAGGGGGACTGGTGAGTAAGTTTGGCAGGTAGCATATTCCAGGTTTTGCCTACTGAGATGGCGAATAGGGAGTCCCCAGCCACATTTATGTGCTTAGTTGTTTGTACCAGCAGCTTGTCAGCAGAGCGTAGTGACCTCAGGTTGCTGTATGGTTTAATGATCTTATTTAGTGCTGGTGTTTTTTTCAGGTTAGTATAGGATTTTGTGGGTTGTTATCAGTTGGTTGTATCGGAGAAGACTGGCCCACTCAAGCCATCCTAGTTGAGTTAGGTTGATACAATAGTGGGTCCTAGTGGTAGCAACTGTAGCAAATCTAGCAATATGGTTTTAACAGATAGCAAGTATGGTAAGGGTGGCTTGATTCAGGTTAGTGAAGAGGGGGGAAGCATAGAGGAGGGTAGATAATAGGTGGGACCCAGCGATAGTGGTTCTTGCAAAAAGAGTGAGGAAAGGTTTGATGCTGTATAGGGAGCCCAGTTTTTGTTGACAGATTTGATGGTTTGATTGACATGGATATCGTATTTTAGGGTGTTGTCAGCTGTGACACCTAGGAGTTTTGTGTGAGTATCTGGGGATATAATTGTGTAAATGTTGGAACTTATAGTAAAGAATGGTGAGGAGGATTTACAAGTGGAGGAAAAGATGAGCAGTCTAGTTTTGTTGGGGTTTAATAGAAGCTGACAGTTTGCAAACCATTTTTCTACATCTTTGAAAGTATTCTGGGTTAGGGTTATAAGCTCAGTTGAGGAGGAGGTGGTACAGATTAAAGTAGATTTGTCCGCGTATTGGCTGCAGGTGTCCTTGGAAGTGATGGTGGGTAGGTCATTGATAAAGACTGAGAAGAGTAGTGGTCCTAGTATGGAACCTTGGGGACTCCTAGAGTAATGGGTAGATGTGTGGATAGGGTATTCTGCCATAAAACTGCTTGTTGTTTATCAGACAGGTAAGATCGGAACCATTTAAGTGAGCTACTGTTCAGTGATGGCTCCTTCAGGGTACGGAGAAGCATTTGGTGATTGACCATATCAAAGGCCTTAGAGAGATCTAGGCAAGAGAGCTGAGGTAAGTTTGTTATTGTTTTGATTGATGTTGATAGAGTTAGAGAAGGACAGGAGGGCTGATGTGGTGCTGTGGCGTGGCTTAAAACCATGCTGAGAGTTGGCCAGTAGTTTATTTTGGGTGAGATAGTGCATTAATTGGTTGTGGATGCATTTTTCCATAATTTTGGCAAGTGGTGATAGTATGGCTATTGGTCAGAAGTTTGAGAGGTCTAAAGAATTCCCTCCTTTATGAAGGGGAATGACATGGGAAACTTTCTAGAGAGAGGGGATAGTGGCTTCAGTCAAGGTGCAGTTTATTATGATTGAGACAGGGTATGCAATGGCATCTGCCCATTTTGTAAATATTCTGGTGGGAAGAGATCAGCTGCTAGGGTAGTGGGCTTTAGTTTATTAATTAGAGATCAGATGGTAGATGTAGATACAGGCTGGAAGGTAAAAGGGAGTGGGGTAGTGGTTGTGGAGGAATTCTGGAAGGAGCTGGTGGGGGATAGTTGGCTAGCTAGTGATTGGATGGCTTTGGTAAAAAAATTGTTAATGATGTTTGCAGTTTCCTCTGGAAGCTGAGGGGGTGGGGGAGTGGAGGTTTGGCCAGAGTGCAGCAGTTTGTTTATACCTGCCCTAAATTTTTGAGGTTTGTTCTGGTGTTTTTGCTGAAGGTGTTGATAGAAGTTTTTTTTGTCTAGCAATGTGGCTTTCTTGGTATCATTCCTTAGTTGTCAGAATTTAATATGGTCAAGTGGGTCTTTGAAGGTGTGCCATTTGTCCCATGCTTTATTTCTTGCTATGATTTTGGTTTTGGTTACTTTAGAGAGCAGGGGGTGGTCTTAGTTTTGGCTCTGAGGGTGCAGATAGGAGCATGGGAATCTAGAATGGAGAGAAATTTAGAATTAAAATAGGCTACAGCATAATTTAGTGGAAGTTCTTTAAGTATAGCCCAATTACATGCTCTGAATTCATTCTGAAAGACAGTGGAGCTAAAGTTCTTGTTGCTTCTGATAGATTTACAAGGAACTAGGTGGTGGTTATCTACCTTATGCTTAATGATATAAGTGAGTAGGTGGTCACTTATATCATCTGGGAGGGTACCCGTGTTATACAGGTCTGAGTGATTGTTGATAAGAATCCAGTCCAGGATACTGCCTTTGTAGTTGGATTTATTTATTCTGGTGGGTGGGGATAGTTGGGTATAGCCGTGAAGGTTTATGTGGGTGGTGGGAGATTCAGAGGAACAATTGTTCCAGTCAATATTAACATCTCCTAACACCATGGTTTCATAGGGATATGTGTTGGAAAGCCATTGGAGGTAGTCTTCTATGGTATTTGCATTGTTACCTGGGGGGATATAAATGCAAGCAATGAATATAGATTTACTTTTTTAAGCTGTAGTTTGCTAACTAGGGCTTCTGAATTATTGAACAAAGGGGGTTGTTGTGGAGCTAGTGTGACATCTATTGTGTTTTTAAACAGAACTGCTGCTCCTCCACCTTTCCTAGTGTTATGGTCTAGTCTAAGTATGTTGTACCCTGGTGGGATAACCTCATCATTTTTAGTTCCTGGTTTTTGCCAGGTTTCTGTAAGACATAGCACATCAGGTGAGTAGGTAGCTAGAAGGGCATGAAGAGTATGGACCTTGTTGTTAATACTCCTGATGTTTAGGTGACAGCTCAGGAAAGAGTTAGGGGACCTTGTATTTGGCCAAATGTTGAAGGTGGTAGTGGGCTGGGAGCTTGTGGGAAGGGTGGGTCCAGGGTTAGGGTGGGTGTCTCCATCCCTCATCAGAGTAAGTTGTACAGTGATTATTAGTTTCAGTGCTTTACTTATTATTTTATGATAATATCTAGTTTTGGAGGAGATAGACCATGGTCTAGTTAGTTGGTGGTTGTTAAAAGTGGAGAAGACAGGTTTGTAGTGAGCTAGGGGTTGGTCTGATTCATTCAAGGTGGGAGCAGAGATGGTTTGAGATAAGGGGTGGTGAAAGCCAAGATAGGGCCAGTTTTCATAGATGGTGAGGAGATATAGCCTAAGCAATATAACTGAGAGGAACATAATTTGTCTCATCTTGATAGTTGTAGTACTTGGTAAGGAATGTAGGTGGAAAATTAAGAGGGTTGTTGGCAGGAAGGGGTGGTGTATGGGGGGGGGGTGTATGGAGGTGTAGGTTATCTGTGATAGGTTGTAGGGGGGGATATAATAACAATGGCAAGACACGACTCCACAAAATCTGTAAGTCTGTTTATACCTCCATACTTTTAGTGAAATATGCTGGCATTGACATCAGAGCACTGACACTGATCCATCAATCAGTCGGTTTTGTACCTTTACCAGAATGTACTTTTTGAAGATAAAGAGATAAATTTTTTGACAAGACTAACACTCTTTTAGTACTTGACCATGACAGTCTGCTATTTGCAGTTCTTGAAAGTGTTGCTTTTTAACTATCTGCACACTGCAACTCAGACTCATGCAGTTTTTTCAGAACTCTTTTTAAAATGTTCTGAGTCACTAACACATCTGCTTGTTTAATTAATAAATAATTTTAAGATAATTTTAAGAAAATTTTAATCTGCTATATGCATTACTTAAGAGCTAAATAGCAGCATTTAAGAGTTTTGCTACTTGCATCGTTTGCACTTATTTTCAAAACAATCTATCACTACATTACAGTTCTTTAAGCAATATACTACATTTAATCCTTAACATAATAACTTTCCTCTCCCTTTTTTATCAGCCAAAACTGATCAAACTGTATTTCTGTTATCTTCTTAGAAAAATATAGAGGATTATGATCTGGAAGCTCAGGAGGTGAATCTTGGCATCAATGTTGAGGAGACATAATGGAGGATTACGATCTGATACCCTGTCGTAATTCTTTGTAGTGCATAGAGGTTTATCTGCTCCATGTACTACTGAGTGCAGAAGAAAAAAAAGCACAAAGTGATTTGATTGCTTTCAAAGCTGTAAAGTATTTAGCAAGATCTGTCAAAAAATGCAGAGTAACTCATATTAAAGAAAATCAGGGACAGATTTCTAGTACAGAGAGCAGGCAAAAAGAAAGCTGTTCTGCCATTGTTGTTTGCATACCAATGCTGACAGGTTTTACTGCCTAGCATGATACCTGATTTTAACAGCTTAAACAGGGGTGCTTAACAATTGTTAAAATCAAGTCTTGCACTACAGAAGTACTTAATTGGTTTGTCTTTTTTTTGAGATATTGGAGCATAATCATCACGCTTCATGCACTACAATATTGTATATATAAGCCCTTTCGGAACTTCAGCTCATTTTAGTACTTCATAGTTATACCTGCATAGTTTCTAGAATCATACTGACAGCTTACATTGGTTCATATACCCATATATCAATATCTTACACTAGAATATAAAAGTTTACAAATATAACAGTGACCACGAACAGGAAACATAGCTGCTGCTCCTATGTCAGCTTATTCAAGGTTGGCTGTGTGTTTTCTTGCTTTCATGAAAATCTAGATAAAAGAATACATGCAAGCCAAAATGAATGGTACCTAATACAGTACATTTAATTGGTTGTTACCAGGATCAACTAATCAAATGCCACAGCACTTGTGTTCATAGGTTCATTGCTATATACTCGGCTAATGACAACTAGGGCCCTTATAAGCCTGGCAGAGTAACCCAAATGTGACCCACAAATCTGACTTATATGGGGGGGTGATTTACTGACTGCCTCTGTCCATCAGACACATAGGTGCTAGGCCAGAGGTGAATTTCTAGTTCCATCCACTGATCCAGATTGCACTTAATTAGAGATAGGGAGGAACTCTGTTTCACATGGATGGGGACCCTGTTCCAGAGAATGGGAATTCTTCAAGAAACATATCTGTCTCTCCAACATGTCCTGTGTATACCACATACAAAATTTAGGTCTTTTAATCTAGCAATTCTGATGCTGTTTATTTTCTGGATATGCAGAAGGTTCATCAAAACAGGGTCTAGGGATGCCTTGTATGTTAGTCAAAGATCACCTCTCAGAAGTCTGTATGACACTGAATAAACAGCCAAGGCTTTGCGGTGATCATCATAAGACATTGTGCTTACTTCCTGTATTCTTTTTGTAAGGAACCTTTGTGGACATTCCAGTTGCTGCATGTGTCTGGTCAGGTACATAGTGAAGGGAGCATTATACTTTATGATGGGTCTGATGAAGGCCACATACAGTGGCATGTTGACCTGTCTAGACTTAAATGCTAAGCCCTTACTTATAAATTGAGCAACACAGAAGGATTTTCTTACTACCTTAAACACATTTTGGTCAAAGGCTAGGTTGCTATCTAAATATACATACAGAGTTCCCAGACCCTTTACATTTTTATTAATGACATAGTTACCTGGGGTGGCCCAAAAGGTACTATAATGAATTTCTTGGTACTACGTTTTAAGCCATGTCTTTGATACCAAGCTTTATTCTGTGTTAGACCTTCCTGAAGTGTGTTCTCATCTCAAGGGGATTCAGTGACTGTTCCCAGTTTGCAATCATCTGAGAACTTAGTCAGCCAGAGTCCTTTGACACTGGCTTTGACCTCCAAGAGGTATATACCAAAGATAAGTGTGCCCAGCACAGAGCCCTGTGGAAGTCCACTTGTGACCATACTCTTTGTGGAGATGGCCTCACTGATCCTCTTAGGTCCTATCCATGAGCCAGATAGCTTTCAGTGTGTTATAAAAGGGTTTATGCCTAGTTCTATAAGTTTGTTGAAAATGCCTGTTTGAGCTATTTTATCAAATGCTTTAGCCAGATCTAGTTGATAATGTGCACCATTTTCCCCCTTATCCATTGCCATAATGACCTTTTCAACATAGTCTACTGGGTTCAGTAAGCAGGACCTTCCGCTGACATAGTCAAACTGGGATAGATCCATGTCTAGAGGTCTCTTATCTCCTTGTTGATATTTTTTATGATAAGTCTTGCCATGGGTTTGCAGATAGGAATAATCCGACTAATGGATCAGTAGTTTCCAAGATCTGTTGAAGGTCCTCTCTTATGAAAGGGAATGACAGTCTCAGTCCTCCATTTTCATGGCACAATGCCTGTTTTAAGTCTATAGCTAAATACTCATTCCAAGAGTCCTGATAAGTCATATTTTAGACTGCTCAGGAGGCATCACAGAATGTTATTGGGACCCACTGAGTTTGCGTTCTTGGCTTTAGTGAACACAGTAGTTACATGCTCCCTAGTTTTATTTGGAGGGGTTATGCCTGAGGATATTTCTTGGTGAATGGTTGGGAGTGAGAGGAAGGTAAAGTTGGAACTGAATTTGTCTGCTAACAAGTTCACTATATCATCAGGTGCCATAAATGTGGCACCATTAACCACCAGTTCAGCATGTTGCCATGTGCTGCCATTGAGATTTCTGACATAGCTGAATAAGGCTGTATGATTATTTTTCAACTAGGAGGCTATAGTGTTGACTTTGACTTAATTAGCCCTTTAAGTTGCTTATTTAGTTTGATGGGGGAGTTTTTATTTTCATGGGAATTACCCTTACTGATTTTTGCCATAATTCTTTTACATTTGTTGAATATTCTGTTTACTTTGGGATTCCGTTAAGAGGTTTGTTTTTGGGCAAGTCCTAGGCTTACATCTGGTAGGTACAGCAGTCCCTATGCAGCCTTTGACATAGTTGTACAGAAATTCTGACACCAATTCAACATAGACTAGACTGCTGTGTTCTTGGGGTTTGTAGGGGCAAAGAATGCTGATGAACCATCACTAAATAAAAGGTACTTTGCCTTGGAATAATTCCTTATTGTTACTGTTTTTACTGGAGTTACAGAGTTGAATTTTATTTTGAAGGAGACAGCTTTATGGCTGGACATTACCAGGAAGGACAAGACACTGGTAGAAGGTGGGGGTGGAATGCAGCACTCTTTGATATTTGTAAATATGAGGTCCAATGTGTTGGAGCCTCTAGTGAGCGTAGTCACTATTTGGTCAAGGATGTTTGTACTTACAAAGCAATACTCTCTGTCAATAGTTTGTTTCTTCTTGTCTGTGTTTTTGTCTGACTTACATATACTAGCTTAAATAATTTTTATTTGTATCTGAAGTTTTGCCTTTTGCTGTCACTTGTATAATTTACTGTCTGTTGTTTTAATGTTCACGTGGTTATGTGATTGTTACTCTTGAAACATCCATTAGGAGATATCCCTAAGAAAAACTCCTCAATAAATAAGTTCACAGACCCAAAACATTTAACCTAAATCATGACCTTTACTTCTTCATTTAATTCATACTACATATGTCAAATTAATTCTGCTTCATAACTTATCAACTTCTTTATGCAGTGAAGTATTAAGTATTTTAAATTTCTTATCCATTTTAAATCCCAGTATTGCATGTTTTCTTGTTTTTAGTGATATTTTACTTTATTACAGTTTCAATAACTTTTTTTTCATACACTCATCCTTATCTGTTGTCCACTTGTCTTTAAAACATTGGCAAGTATAGCTGTCACTAAGCCCTTTCAGAGCTAAGTGAATAAAATATTGCTCATTTCATTACATGGCAAAATGTCCTACCTGATGCAAGACTGCATAAATATATTAGGGAGTGAGAGGTGTGTATCTGTAAGGTACTCTATATAGCTTTGTCTCTTCTTTTTAAGACTCTGTCTTCCCTTATGGTTAACATTGGCTCTATAATGTTGTCTCTGAGCAATTATCATTCCTTTGCATTATTTTAGAACTCAGACAAGCATAAACACTAATGCAATTTTCAAATATTATTTAGTGTTGATAAATTTAGTGCCATGGGATTATTAACCTTTTACTTGACAGCAAAGCAGAGTGTGAATATCCTATTATGCAGCATGATGTGATTACTCAGAAATGTCTACTGCAAAGCTGAAGGCCTTTATTTAAAGCCTAAGAATCCCACATGCATAAAGTATAACCACAGACATGTCTTTAGCATCCCAGATGAACCAGAATTAGAAATCTACTTTTCTGCCTGTGATTCCTACATGACTATGACACTGGTGCATTTTGAATCTCATTTTGCATTTTGAACAACCAAACAGACTTAAAAGGTATTTTTCATGCGTAGTTTGCATGCTCATATTCCAAGTTACAAAAAAAAAATATCAGATTGCTTTATGCATTACCACTGTCCTCAAAATTCAGGCATTGACTCCAGTACTGAAGAGGCTCCCCGCGTGAAACTGCAGTCTGCTGCAGATTTGTGGTTGTGTGCCTTCATTAAAATATAATTTCTACAGCTTTCCAGTGTTGCTCTGTTCTGCTTTTCCTTTAAGTGTGCTTCGCTGGTGTATGTAACACTCCTTCAAGCTCTCCATTCACTTGTGCTTTTACATACAGAAATTGATAAAGATAGCAAAAAGTGCCTATTAAGGATTTTATTCTCAAAGGCTAGAAATGCAAGTGTAGTGTTCAAAATGTTCATATTATCATATTACATCCATTCCAGCTTCAGCAAAATTCAAAGTCTGATTGTTGTAACAGAAAAGAGATGGCCAGCCTCTTGCTTTGTTCTTCATAACCTGCACTACACCAAGGAATTATTCAACCAATGGTTAGCTCAGTCTTTAGTGAAGCTGCAGCTCTCTCATGTCTAATCATGGGTACCACAGCCCCACCTTTTAGTTTCTACTTCTTCACCTCAGACCCCCAGGGGGCTCCTGTCACCAGTTTTGGTGCAGCTGCAATTACTAAGGACTTATCTTACACTTCTTTGAACCTGCAAGTATAGATTCTATCCTGTGTCTAGCCTGTTAGACTCTTTCTTGTAACCATCTCATCAGGTGTGAATATTTCTGAGTATGAGGCCTTACTGTAAAAAAGACCTCATACAGACATTCACAAAGTCTAATTCCACCTTTGTGCCTAAGGTGTTTTATGACCCCCCCCCCCTTTAAGAAGTCCATTTAATACCAGCCCTTTACTCAAGCCTAAGAAAAAAGGGGAGAAGATTCTGTACATTATAGATATGCGTAAACAGCTAAGGTACTATATTAGCAGGACTAAAAACTTCAGGCAAACGGAACATCTGTTTGGGCCCTTCTTCCAGGGAAATATTGTGCCAATATCAAAATGTTCTTTCCATATGGTCAGCCAACTGTATCACCTTCTAATTTGATAAATGTGACAATAGTTTGGCTGAGCAAAGCCAGACAATCTCCAATAAGGCAGGTGCCACCAATGTAACATTTGTCAAGAATATTTTTGCCTACACAAACTTCAATTCACATTTTCACCAAGCATTACAAACTGAATTTCCAGTTCAAATGAAGAGCAGGCTTCATATCTACAATATTGTAAGTGCCTGCCACCCAGGTCTGGGTAAATGCACATAAACTACATGTGTGAAAATCCTATGTGTACTTATATAAGGGGAAACTAAAAAAAAAAAAAAAAAGAAAGCAATAACACAAATAACTCAAAACACCTACTAAAAGGTCAGAGAGAGATAGCAGCACATTTACCAAAACATTGCACACAATTTAGCTTACAGTAAAAGATCTTGCATAGCTTTGAGAGAATGACTTGCTCCTTCTCTCAGATGGATAGCATTTGTATTAATTGGTGCAAGTTATACTTAAAGTTATTTATGTGATGCAGGTTTGGTAATATTGCTAATGGCAGCCTTTGTGTATGTGTTGATAAAAAGATTTGCATAAGTGGATACAGAGGTGGTTTTAGTAGATGAGAAATAAAGTACAGATGGTTCCATGACTGCAATCTTGTGTAAAAAAGAATGAAATAAAAAGAAGAATGCCATGAGGCTCAGGTAGAAGATGTTGGCTTTACATTAGATGGAGAATGCCATGAGACTCAGGTAGAAGATGTAGGCTTTACATTAGTTGGAGAATGCCATGAGACTCAGGTAGAAGATATAGGGTTTACATTAGATGGAGAATGCCATGAGACTCAGGTAGAAGATGTAGGCTTTACATTAAATGGAGAATGCCATGAGGCTCAGGTAGAAGATGCCTGGAGGAAAAGTCCATTAAAATTTAAGCAAAACGCAATTAGGTTTGATAATGACTATTCTACCAGGGTTTTGGAACAGAGGAAAAAAGCTTGGCATTACCCTAGAGGAAGGCACTTCCTTTATTAAAAATAATAACATTATTTCTTTACCTGAAGATATGGAATGGGCATCTGCATCTCTGAAGAGAGTTACTGATAAATCTTGAATTGATGTTAAAAAGAAAACACAAAAAACTGAGTCAAAGATTGCTGTTCCCACTAAATCTCTCAAAGCATCTACTGCAACTGGACTTTAATTTGTTTTATACTTGCTAAATCTTCAAGTAAGGTATATCATGACAACATTTATCTTATTGCTTTTCTTTCTCTTTTTGCTTTTTCATTTCTATACTTTTTTGTTGTTCATATACAAATTAACTAACTGTTTATGCCTTTAGTATATTAGTATAATATTACTGGTTTATTGAGTGATATAATTGAACAGTAAGCTATCTTTGCTTTTATGACCTTAAGATGACATGCTTTATTTCAAATAATATATAGCCTTTTGCCCTGCTAAATGTTCTTCTGAGTTATTACACAGGTATAGTCTCTGCTTAGATTAATTGGTACTTTTCCATTATCGGGGCAACACTTGTAAAGAGTGCTTACAATGTTAGCCCATGCTCGCATATCTAGGCATCCACAGCAAATAAGATTGAGATATACCTGATAAACTTTTAATTTTTTTTGTTATACTTTATGACCACTGAGTACCTTGTGCCTTTCTGCTGGAATGTTGTTTTCTTTTCTTTCCTACTACAATGTTGGTTGTGTGCTGTAAGGTTCATTTTGAGGCCTAAAACTGCCAATGGGAGGAAGGTAAGAGAATAGCTTGAAAACAGTGTTGTATGGGGAGCTTTTCTTCTTTGAAACTATGATCTGTAACTGGTCCTCTGTGGCAAGAGTGCTGAAATTCTACTTTAATTCTGCACAGAAAGGTGAGGAGGTCAGTATACGTTTGACGTGTAAGTAGATTAAAAGTATGAACATGGTAGTTATTGTAGTACTGTTTGACACTTGTATTTACAGACGCAAGAGTAATGGCATGTTCTGCGTCGTGTTTATAAATCTCCGTGCATTTTCAAAACATTGCAACAAACTCAAATTTGAAAGACTGCTGTTTACCATTCTCTAGAAATAATTTACGTTTTAGTTTCCATGCTTACAATGCATGTGATATGCCACGGTGTTCTGTATTATGTTTTGTTTGTTTACAAACGTCTTAATACTTTTAGGCGAGATTTCTTTGTTTCATTTGCTCACTTGTTACGCTGGAAGGAGAAATACTTTACGCGATTGTTAAGCTGAAAGCCAGTGCCTTCTCATGTCTTTTAACCAGGTGTGTGTAAAATGTCGAAATGACATCTCGTTTTTTAAATATTATGCAGTAAAATACTTTTACACACATGTGGTTATATTAACATTAAAAAGACATGACAAGTGACTGGATTCTGAGCTCAGCAGCCACGTAAAAAGTGTTGCCCTGATAACGGAAAAGTACCGATTAATTTATCAAAACTGTTTTGGATACATGGGAAAACAGGGCATATCTATGATTTAGTATAGATTAACTAGTTTTTTTTTTAATATTTATAACTTCTGATTGTTTCAGAATATATATTGGTGCCTGTGTGAACAAAAAGCTGTTTACCGGCTTTTGACATAAATTGGGTCTCTCTGACAGTTATATGCTTGCATGTTTTATGGCACAAGGTTTTTAAATGGTTACAATTTATGTTTCCTGTAGAGTTTAATGTTAAAGTACTGTTTTCTCTCTCATTGACACTGAATGTTATTTTACTGTTTGGAAGTACCTGACAGTTAAACTTTGCATTTGTTACTGTAAATAAGTAGACTTTGTGATACAGTTGTAGCGTGCTGGGCAGGAAAATGTCAGTTTGAAATTTAAGAAGTGAAGCTTTCTTACTTCGCTCGTGACATCATGCATTCTATGTATGCAGATCAGATTACATTACATCTAATGTGTATATGCAAGCCTAATTGTGAATGTCAAGTCTCTGATTGGTTAATATAGCATAGTAGGCTTTTTTTACAAGAATTATGAGCTACACTCTCTGCAAAAATATTCATGGTTCCCTTTTATAATAGTGACTATATTTTGTGATCAAATATATACAGAAATTTTATTTTTTTTCTTGTAAACAGTTAATTATAGCCACTATTTCTAGTGAATATACTGGAGTTTTCTTATAAATAGATCTTTATAAATAACTTTCCTATGCAGTTAGCAAGTGTTTAGTATAGGCTTATACATTTACAGGAAATGCTTATGACGAATGGTAATAACTGTAAGGATACTCAAACACCATACTAAATCCTAGCAAATATATGTATGTATAATTTTGATTAAACTATAATTACTTTGTATTTAATACGTTGATTTCCTTATTGTATCCTAGATATTATTTATATTTCAGATGTCGTGTTTTCAGTTATTATAAAGTCATGTTTTTTTAGTATATTAGCACTTTATGACAGGGAAAGAGCTCAGTAATACATATGACTTGTGATAGCACAACAAGCAAGTTATGAGTTTTAGTATTACCCTATTACTATAGTAGATATTTACAGCTATCTCTATCTTAATTTTGTCTTTGAGTCATTCACTTTTAAGACCTGTTATCCATAGTAAGTTTTATATAAATAATGGCTTTTACTATTTTTTGTCATTTTTACTGATACCAGTTAATTATTATTGATTTTAGTCAGCTATTTAAACATCTGCTATTCCAAAAGTTTAGGAGTTAATTAAGGAGAAATATGTCTTATGGAATATTTCTAAAAATCTAAGTTAACATCTTTTGGGGATGCACACACTTACTATGTCCTAACACCCAATTCTCATGATGTTTTTATTTAGTGGGAGTTTGTCATGATAAGATTTATTCAGAGGGAAAGTAAATACAAATGCTAAATAATTCTTTGATTTGTTCTGCCATTTTGATGTTTTTATTAGAACTAATATAGATGACATGCTTAGGTATTTTGGGTAATCAATTAGAGTGTCAATAAAGCTAATGTTTCCTTAGTCTATTGAGCACTAAATTCAGATTATATATATCCTAATATGTCTCTTGCTTCCTTAGTGAATAATTACTGTATAAACGTTTAATGTTTCTAATAATAGTGTATGTAACTCATCTCTAAAACCTAACTGGAATTAATATCTGATTAGTTGTTTATCACTACTATTTTTCTCTTAATTTATAATATATTCTCCATTTTTTACTTTGTTTTCATGGGCTCAAACCAACAAAGGTTGATGGTTGGGATAAGTAGTCTAGCAGATTTAGTTTTGTTTGCTAGACAAGGAACGCATCTCATTCCATGTATAGGGTGCATTAAAGTTTATATCAGAGTGAAATATGCTATTTTTTTGTTATTTAACTGCTTTTTCTAGTTTTGAAATGCCTGACACAATTGTTTTACTTTTATCTTTCACGGGGAAAGATATTAGGCTTTACATTAGATGGAGAATGCCATGAGGTTCAGGTAGAAGATGAAAGCTTTACATTACATGGAGAATGCCATGAGGCCCAGGTAGAAGATGTAGGCTTTACATTAGATGGAGAATGCCATGAGGCTCAGGTAGAAGATTGAGGCTTTACATTACATGAAGAATCCCACGAAGCTCAGGTAGAAGATGTAGGTTTTACATAAGATGGAGAATGACAATGAGGCTCACTTAGAAGATGTAGACTTTACATTAGTTGGTGAATGACATGAGGCTCAGGTAGAAGATGAGGCTTTACGTTAGATGGAGAATGCCATGAGGCTTGGGTAGAAGATGCAGGCTTTACATTAGATGGAGAATGCCATGAGGCTCAGGTAGAAGATGTAGACTTTCATTAGATGGAGAATGCCATGAGGTTCAGGTAGAAGATGTAGGCTTAACATCAAATGGAGACTTCCATGAGGCTCAGGTAGAAGATGTAGGCTCTACATTAGATGGAGAATGCCATGAGGCTTAGGTAGAAGATGTAGGCATTACATTACAAGGAGAAAGCCATGAGGCTCGGGAAGAAGATGTAGGCTCTACATTAGATGGAGAATGTTATGAGGCTCGGGTAGAAGGTGCAGGCTTTACATTAGATGGAGAATGCCATGAGGTTCGGGTAGAAAATGTAGGCTTTAAATTAGTTGGAGAATTTATTTTTATTTTTATTTTACATTTGTTAACCGGGCTAGTCCAACTGGATACATGTCCATTTTCAGTGGAGGCCCGAGGAGAAAAGCTCCACTACAATCTACTAAAACAAGTTAAAAATGTCACACAATGCAGGAACACAGAATTATACAATACTATAGAACATACATTATACAATACTATAGAACATACATTAAACCTGCTACAAGTTATATAAGCATAAGCAATAGAGTTCAGTATGAGGCTTAGTAGGAGACAAAAAGTCAAGTTCAAATAAACAACTAGGATAGTCTATTGCAGCATTGTAAGAAGTTGACAAAAAAATAGATATATTTCTATTTTAAGAAAGAGTCCCAGGGACACTTATGAAAAGGGAACTCAGGTGAGCTGGAAATGAGAAAAAGAAGTGAGGGGATGAAAAAAGCAGATGGCTGAAAATGCCATGAGGCTCAGATGGAAGGTGCAGGCTTTACATTAGATGGAGAATGCCATGAGGCTCAGGTAGAAGATGTAGTCTTTACACTAAATGGAGAATGCCATGAGGTTCAGGTAAAATATGTAGACTTTACATTAGTTGGAGAATTCCATGAGACTTGGGTAAAAGATGTAGACTTTACATTAGATGGAGAATGCCATGAGGCTCAGGTAGACGATGTAGGCTTTGCGTTGGATGGAAAATGCAATGAGGGTCTGGTAGAAGATGTAGACTTTACATTAGTTGGCGAATGCCATGAGGCTCAGGTAGAAGATGAAGGCTTAACATTACATGAAGAACGCCATGAGGCTCAAGTAGAAGATGTAAACTTTACATTAGATGGAGAAAGCCATGAGGCTCGGGTAGAAGATGTAGCCTTTACATTAGATGGAGAAAGCCATGAGACTCAGGTAAAAGATGTAGACTTTATATTACATGGAGAATGCCATGAAGTCCAGGTAGAAGATGTAGGCTTAACATTAGTTGGGAATGCCATGAGACTCGGGTAGAAAATGTTGGCTTTATATTAGATGTAGAATGTCATGAGGCTTAGGTAGAAGATGTAGTCTTTGCATTAGATGGAGAATGCCATGAGGCACAGGTGGAAGATATACGCTTGACATTACCTGGAGAATACCATGAGGCTCAGGTAGAAGATGTAGCCTTTACATTAGATGGAGAATGACATGAGGCTCAGGTAGAAGATGTAGGCTTTACATTAGATGGAGAATGCCATGAGACTCAGGTAGAAGATGTAGACTTTACATTAGATGGAGAATGCCATGAAGTCCAGGTAGAAGATGTAGGCTTTACATTAGATGGAGAATGCCACGAGGCTCGGGTAGATGATGTAGGCTTTACATTAGACAGAGAATGCCATGAGGCCCAGGTAAAAGATGTAGGTTTTACATTAGATGGAGAATGCCATGAGGCTCAGGTAAATGATGTAGGCTTTACATTAGATGGAGAATGCCATGTGGCTTGGGTAGAAGGTGTAGACTGTTCATCAGATGGGGAATGACATGAGGCTTGGGTAGAATATTCAGGTTTTACATAAGATGGAGAATCCCATGAGGTTCAGGTAGAAGATGTAGGCTTTACATTAAATGGAGAATGCCATGAACCTCAGGTAGAAGATGTAGGCTTTACATTAGGTGAAGAATGCTATGAGGCTCAGGTGGAGGATGTAGGCTTTACATTAGCTGTAGAATGCTATGAGACTCAGGTAGAAGATGTATGCTTTACATTAGATGGAGAATGCATGAGGCTCAGGTAGAAGATATAGATGTTACATTAGTTGGAGAATGCAGTGAGGCTCAGGTAGAAGATGTAGGCTTTATATTAAATGGAGAATGCCATGAGGGTCAGGTAGAAGACGCAGGCTTTACATTAGACAGAGAATGCCATGAGGCTCAGGCAGAAGATGTAGGATTTACATTGGATGGCAAATGCTATGAGATTCAGGTAGAAGATGTAGACTTTACATTAGCTGGAGAATGCCATGAGGCTCAGGTAGAAAATGTACACTTAACATTAAATGGAGAATGCCATGAAGCTCAGGTAGAAGATGTAGGGTTTGCATTAGATGGAGAAAGCCATGAGGCTTTGTTAGAAGATGTAGGCTTTATATTAGATGGAGAATCCAATGAGGCTCGGGCAGAAGAAGTAGTCTTTACATTAGATGGAGAATGCCATGTGGCTCGGGAACAAGATGTAGGTTTTTCATTAGATGGAGAATGCCAAAAGGCTCAGGTGGAAGATGTAGGCTTTACATTAGATGGAGAATGTCATGAGGCTCAGGTAGAAGATGTAGACTTTACATTAAATGGAGAATGCCATTAGGCTCAGGTATAAGATGTAGACTTTACATTAAATGGAGAATGCCATGACGCTGAGGTATAAGATGTAGACTTTACATTAGGTGGAGAATGCCAAGAGGCTCAGGTAGAAGATATAGCCTTTACATTAAATGGAGAATACCTTGAGGCACAGGTAGAAGATGTAGTCTTTATATTAGAAGGAGAATGCTGTGAAGTCCAGGTAGAAGATATAGGCTTTACATTAAATGGAGACTGCCATTAGGCTCAGGTAGAACATGTAGACTTTACATTGCTTGGAGAATGCCATGAGACTCAGTTGGAAGATGTAGGCTTTACATTAGTTGGATGATACCATGAGACTCAGGCAGAAGATGCAGGCTTAACATTAGATGGAGGACGCCATGAGGCTCAGGTAGAAGATGTATGGTTTACGTTAGATGGAGAATGCCATGAGGCTCAGGTAGAAGATGTAGGCTTTACATTAGATGGAGAATGCCATGAGACTCACGTAGAAGATGTAGTCTATATATTAGAAGGAGAATGCCATGAAGTCCAGGTAGAAGATATAGGCTTTACATTAGATGGAGAATGCCGTGAGGCTCAGGTAGAAGATGTAGGCTTTACATTAAATGGAGAATGCCATTAGGCTCATGTAGAAGATGTAGACTTTACATTACTTCTAAAATGCTATGAGACTGGGGTTGAAGATGTAGGCTTTACATTAGATGGAGAATGCCATGAGGCTCAGGTGGAAGATGTGTGCTTTACATTAGATGGAGAATGCCATGAGGCTCAGGTAAAAGATGTAGACTTTCATTAAATGGAGAATGCCATGAGGTGCAGGTAGAAGATATCAGCTTCACAGTAGATGGAGAATTCCATGAGGCTCAAGTAGAAGATGTAGGCTTTACATTAGTTGGAGAATGCAATGAGGCTCAGGTAGAAGATGTAGGCTTTATATTAAATGAAGAATGCATGAGGCTCAGGTAGAACATGTAGACTTTACATTAGGTGGAGAATGCCATGAGGCTTATGTAGAAGGTGTAGGTTTACATTAAATAGAGAAATCCATGAGGCTCATGTAGAAGATGTAGACTTTACATAAGTTGGAGAATGCCATGAAACTTGGGTTGATGATGTAGGATTTACTTAAGAAGTAGAATTCCATGAGACTCAGGTGGAAGATGTATGCTTTACATTAGATGGAGAATGCATGAGGCTCAGGTAGATGATATACGCTTTACATTAGATGGAGAAAGCAATGAGGCTTGGGTAGAAGGAGTAGGCTTTACATTAGATGGAGAATGTCATGAGTCTCAGGTAGAAGGTGTAGGCTGTTCATCAGATGGAGAATGCCATGAGGCTTGGGTAGAAGATGCCAGCTTTACATTAGATTGAGAGTCCCATGAGGTTCAGGTAGAAGATGTAGGCTTTGTATTAGATGGAGAAGGCGATGAGGCTCAAGTAGAAGATGCAGGCTTTACATCAGATGGAGAATGTCATGAGGCTCAGATAGAATATGCAAGCTTTACATTAGTAGGAGAATTCCATGAGGCTCAGATAGAAGATGTAGACTTTTATTAGATGGAGAATGCCATGAGGCTCGGGTAGATGATGTAGACTTTACATTAGATGGAGAATGCCATGAAGCTCAGGTAGAAGATGTAAGCATTACATTAGATGGAGAATGCCATGAAGCTCGGGTAGAAGATGCAGGCTTTAAATTAGATGGAGAATGCCATGAGGCTCAGGTAGAAGATGTAAGCTTTACATTAGATGGATAAAGCCATGACACTCGGGTAGAAAATGTAGGCTTTACATTAGATGGATAATGCCATGAGGCTCAGGTAGAAGATGTCGGCTTTACATTCGGTGGAGAATGCCATGAGGCTCAGGTACAAGATGTATGCTTTTCATTAGATGGAGAATGCCGTGAGGCACAGGTGGAAGATGTAGGCTTTTCATTAGATGGAGAATGCCATGAGACTCAGGTAGAAGATGTAGTCTTTATATTAGAAGGAGAATGCCATGAAGTCCAGGTAGAAGATATAGGCTTTACATTAGATGGAGAATGCCATGAGGCTCAGGTAGAAGATGTAGGCTTTACATTAAATAGAGAATGCCATTAGGCTCAGGTAGAAGATGTAGACTTTACATTACTTCTAGAATGCTATGAGACTGGGGTTGAAGATATAGGCTTTACATTAGATTGAGAATGCCAAGAGGCTCAGGTAGGAGATGGATGCTTTACATTAGATGGAGAATGCCATGAGGCTCAGGTAAAAGATGTAGACTTTCATTAAATGGAGAATGCCATGAGGTGCAGGTAGAAGATATCAGCTTCACAGTAGATGGAGAATTCCATGAGGCTCAAGTAGAAGATGTAGGCTTTACATTAGAAGGAAAATGCCATGAGGCTCAGCTAGAAGATGTAGGTTTAACATTAAATGGAGATTGCATGAGGCTCAGGTAGAAGATATAGACTTTACATTAGAAGGAGAATGCCATGAGGCTTAGGTAGAAGATGTAGACTTTACCTTAAATAGAGATTGCCATGAGGCTCAGGTAGAAGATGTAGACTTTAAATAAGTTGGAGAATGCCATGAGACTTGGGTAGAAGATGTAGGCTTTGCATTAGATGGAGAATGCCATGAGGCACAGGTAGACGATGTAGGCTTTGCATTAGATGGAGAATGCCATGAGGCTCAGGTAGATGATATACGCTTTACATTAGATGGAGAAAGCAATGAGGCTTGGGTAGAAGGAGTAGGCTTTACATTAGATGGAGAATGTCATGAGGCTCAGGTAGAAGGTGTAGGCTGTTCATCAGATGGAGAATGCCATGAGGCTTGGGTAGAAGATGCCAGCTTTACATTAGATTGAGAGTCCCATGAGGTTCAGGTAGAAGATGTAGGCTTTGTATTAGATGGAGAAGGCGATGAGGCTCAAGTAGAAGATGCAGGCTTTACATCAGATGGAGAATGTCATGAGGCTCAGATAGAATATGCAAGCTTTACATTAGTAGGAGAATTCCATGAGGCTCAGATAGAAGATGTAGACTTTCATTAGATGGAGAATGCCATGAGGCTCGGGTAGATGATGTAGACTTTACATTAGATGGAGAATGCCATGAAGCTCAGGTAGAAGATGTAAGCATTACATTAGATGGGGAATGCCATGAAGCTCGGGTAGAAGATGCAGGCTTTAAATTAGATGGAGAATGCCATGAGGCTCAGGTAGAAGATGTAGGCTTAACATTAAATGAAGAATGCCAAGAGGCTCAGGTAGAAGATGTAAGCTTTACATTAGATGGATAATGCCATGAGGCTCAGGTAGAAGATGTCGGCTTTACATTCGGTGGAGAATGCCATGAGGCTCAGGTACAAGATGTATGCTTTTCATTAGATGGAGAATGCCATGAGGCACAGGTGGAAGATGTAGGCTTTTCATTAGATGGAGAATGCCATGAGGCTCAGCTAGAAAATGTAGGTTTTACATGAGATGGAGAATGCATGAGGCTCATGTAGACGATGTAGACTTTAAATTAGGTGGAGAAAGCCATGAGGCTTAGGAAGAAGAAGTAGGCTTTACATTAATCGGAGAATGCCATGAGGCTGAGGTACAAGATGTAGACTTTATGTAAGTTGGAGAATGCCATGAGATATGGGTAGAAGATGTAGGCTTTACATTAGATGGAGAATGCCATGATGCTCAGGTAGAAGATGTAGGCTTTGCATTGGAAGGAGAATGCCATGAGGCTCAGGTAGAATATTTACATTTTACATTAGATGGAGAATGCCATGAGGCTCAGGTAGAAGATGTAGGCTTTACATTAGATAGAGAATACCATGAAGATCAGGTAGAAGATGTAAACTTTACATTAGATGGAGAATGCCATGAGACTCAGGTAGAAGATATAGACTTTATATTAGATGGAGAATGCCATGAAGTCCAGGTAGAAGATGTAGGCTTTACAACAGATGGAGAATGCCATGAGGCTCAGGTAGAAGATATAAGCTTTACATTAAATGTAGCATGCAACGAGGCACAGGTAGAAGATGTAGACTTTACATTTGTTAGAAAATGCCATGACAGTCGGGTCGAAGATGTAGGTTTTACATTAGATGGAGAATGCCATGAGACTTAAGTAGAATATGTAGGCTTTACATTAGATGGGAATGCCATGAGGCTCAGGTAGAAGATGCAGGCTTTACATTAGATTGAGAAGACCATGAGGCTCAGGTAGAAGATGTAGACTTTCATTAGATGGAGAATCATATGAGGCTCAGGTAGAAGACATAGGCTTTGCATTAGATGGAGAATGCCATGAGTCTTGGGTACAAGATGTAGGCTTTAAATTAGATGGAGAATGCCATGAGGCTCAGGTAGAGGATGTAGATTTCACATTAGTTGGAGAATGGCATGCGGTACAGGTAGAAGATGTAGGCTTTACATTAGATGGAGAATGCCATGAGGCTCAGGTAGAAGATGCAGGCTTTACATTAGATGGAGAATTCCATTAGGCTCAAGTAGAAGATGTAGGTTTGACATTAGATGGAGAATGCAATGAGGTTCTGGTAGAAGATGTAGACTTTACATTAGTTGGAGAATGCCATGAGGCTCAGGTAGAAGATGTAGGCTTAACATTAAATGGAGAATGCCTTGAGGCTCAGGTAGAATATGTAGGCTTTATATTAGATGGAAAAAACCGTGAGGCTTGGGTAGAAGATGTAGGCTTTACATTAGATGGAGAATGCCATGAGGCTCAGTTAGAAGATGCAGGCTTTGCATTAGTAGAAGAATGCCATTAGACTCAAGTAGAAGATGTATACTTTCATTAGATGGGGAATGCCATGAGGTCAGGTAAAAGATGTTGGATTTACATTAAATGGAAAATGCCATGAGAGTCAGGTAGAAGATGAAGACTTTACATTATTTGGAGAATGCCATAAGACTCGGGTAGAAGATGTAGGCTTTATATTAGATGGAGAATGCAATGAGGCTCAGGTAGAAGATGTAGGCTTTGCATTAGAAGGAGAATGCCATGAGGTTCAGGCAGAAGATTTACACTTTACATTAGATGTAGAATGCCATGAGGCTCAGGTGGAAGATGTAGGCTTTACATTAGATGTAGAATGCCATTAGGCTCAGGTTAAAGATGTAGGCTTTCCATAAGATGGAGAATGTCATGATGCTCGCGTAGAAGGTGTAGAGTTTTCATTAGATGTAGAATGCCATGAGGCTCCGTTAGAAGATGTAGGCTTTACATTAGATGGAGAATGCCATCAGGCTCAGGTAAATGATGTAGGCTTTACATTGGATGGAGAATGCCATGAGGCTTGGGTAGAAGGTGTAGGCTTTTCATCAGATGGGGAATGACATGAGGCTCAGGTAGAAGATTCAGGTTTTACATAAGATGGATAATCCCATGAAATTCAGGTAGAAGATGTAGACTTTACATTAGCTGGAGAATGCCATGAGGCTCAGGTAAAAAATGCAGGCTAAACATTAAATGAAGAATGCCATGAGGCTCAGGTAGAAGATGTAGGCTTTACATTAAATGGAGAATGCCATAAAGCTCAGGTAGAAGATGTAGGCTTTACTTTAGGTGGAGAATGCCATGAGGCTCAGGTGGAGGATGTAGGCTTTACATTAGGTGTAGAATGCCATGAGGCTCAGGTAGAAGATGCAGGCTTTACAATAGATGGAGAATGGATGAGGCTCAGGAAGAGGATGTAGATTTTACATTAGTTAGAGAATGTCATGAGGCTCGGGTAGAAGATGTAGGCTTTACATTAAATGGAGAATGCCATGAAGCTCAGGTAGAAGATGTAGACTTTACATTTGTTGGAGAATACCATTGAAGATTTATGCTTTACAATAGATGGAGAATGCCATACAGCTCAGGTAGAAGATGTAGGCTTTGCATTAGATGGAGAATGCCATGAGGCTCGGGTACAAGATGCAGGCTTTATATTAGATGGAGAATGCCATGAGGCTCAGGAAAAAGATGCAGGCTTTACATTAGATGGAGAATGCCATGAGGCTCAGGTAGAAGATCTAGACTTTCATTAGATGGAGAATGCCATGAGCCTCATGTAGAAGATACAGGCTTTACATGAGACAGAGAATGCCATGAGGCTCAGGTAGAAGATGTAGGCTTTACATTAGATGGAGAATGACATGAGGCTCAGGTAGAAGATGTAGGATTTACATTTGATGGCTAATGCTCTGAGATTCAGGTAGAAGATGTAGACTTTACATTAGTTGGAGAATGCCATGATGCTCAGGTAGAAAATGTAGACTTAACATTAAAAGGAGAAAGACATAAGGCTCAGGTAGACGATGTAAGGTTTACATTTGATGGAGAAAGCCATGAGGCTTGGTTGGAAGATGTAGGCTTTACATTAGATGGAGAATTCCATGAGGCTCGGACAGAAGAAGTAGTCTTTACATTAGATGGAGAATGCCATGAGGCTCGGGTAAAAGATGTACGCTTTTCATTAGATATAGAATGCCATGAGGCTCAGGTGGAAGATGTAGGCTTTACATTAGATGGAGAATGTCATTAACCTCAGGTAGAAGATGTAGACATTACATTAAATGGAGAATGCCATTAGACTGAGGTATAAGATGTAGACTTTACATTAAATGGAGAATACCATGATGCTCAGGTATAAGATGTAGACTTTACATTAGGTGGAAAATGCCAAGAGGCTCAGGTAGAAGATATAG